>NC_056741.1:1851013334-1851110834 GCF_019279795.1 Protopterus annectens
CTGCTTTTCTACTGTGATAAACATTTCTGCAGTTTTTTTTCTCCCTAAATTGAGTGTGTATTTGTAGCATTGTCCATATTCAGGCTTGTGTTTTGGGCCTAGTTGTTTGTCGAGGCTGTGTGTCTGTGCACATGTTCCAGGCCATCTTGGTTTAGCCAGAGCCATTTTGTATTTCAGTGAGAGGGGATTGTTTATGGTCATTGGCTGATTAGGGTTACCTGGACTACGGCTTTGAGTAAGCACCTCATTGGTTCTTTCGAGCTTTTTTTAAAGTTGTTTCTTTCAGGCTTCAACTTTCTGTTACCTAAGAAGTTAACTTGTGAGTGTTTCTGCCATTACACACTGAGCTAATTGGAGGAAGGGCACTGAGCAAACTCGGATCTGTAATATATAACATTAAGTATCCTATTTTTGCTTATTTTTACAAGTTATTTATAGCACTTTTATTGTCTGCTGCATACTTTTCTAGCTAGTTTCACTGGGTGTGAAGTATTAACTGGAAATTGTCTACATTTATTAAGCATCTGTTTGGGTTTTTTGTTCTGATTTTTGTTTCCCATTCTCCCTCCCCATTGGTATCCTGTTCTTATACTTGGTGGCTTTGCAGTTGCCCGCCCCTACTGTAAATTTGATCTGGGACACTCCTCCCAGTCTAGTGTAATTACTTCATTCTACCTAATCCAGGGAGAAGATTTGAGAAGGCCATCCCACTTAGTTTCTGCTCCCCTTTCCACTTTACAAAAAAAAAATTCTAAGCTTGTTTCCTGCCTTTCCTGTAAGTAGTCTAGTCCAGATACAGATTTTCTGTATCCAGGACTGTTTGCAAGCTTCTGAGCCCTCAAGCCTTTCTGTGTTGGAGGGAAGCCTTCTAGCTTATTTCTTGGAACTAGCCAGTTTTTTAGTTTCAGTACTCAAATCTGTTTCTTTGAGATCAGCACTTGTTCAGAACTCATTGTAAGCACTAAATAAGCTACAAATTACTACAGCACTCAACATTCCTCACTTGCCTAGAGGAAAATAGTTTTAGTACTTAATAAATAAGCACCTATCCAGGCATGTCTAAGGTTCAGCTCCTGGTGTTTTCTCCTGTTTGCCTGATGAATCTGGGCATCTTGGGGCAATGCAGCAATTTCCTCATGTACACAGACAACCCTCTCCTCCTACCACCCAACACCACAACCTGTGAGACATGCACATATATAGCCAAACTGGAAGCAAAGCTCTCTTCACTCAAGACTGGACTAGACAGCCCTTTCAAGAAGAGCCACAGAAGTGATCCCCGGGGTGAATTTCCTATCTCCCATCCAATCATCAAGATTTTTCTTGAAGAGTGCTAATGAGGAGCTTTGTTTGATATATATAGGTTGTTTGTTCCAGAGTATGGGAAGTCTCTGGGACATGAATCTATCCCTCCAGCATGTTCTGTTTATTGTGGTGACAAGGTTCAGGTCCCTAGAGCATGTAGCTCGGAGGGATTGGGATTTCTTTAAGTGAAGCATGTCCAAAAGCTCTGGGTTTGACATAGCTCTGTATGTTAGGCAGAGATCACCTCTGAGAAGGTGATATGCGACAGAGTAAAGCTGGAGTTTTTTGAGATGGTCTGCGTAAGGCGTCTGTTTGAGGCTGGTAATCCTCTTTGTGAGGTATTTCTGTGGCCTTTCCAGTTGTTGTAGATGTCTTGTGAGGTACATACCAAAAGGGGCATTGTACTCTATACTGGGTCTAATGAGTGATGAGTAGAGGGGAACAATGACCTCTTTTTTCCTGGATGAGAAACCTTTTGTGATTGTTCCTTTATGTGATTGTTATATTGTTCCTTTTAGGTATTCACACTCTTGTAATTTTTTTTGTCTTTATTAGGGGACTGATGGATGATTATTGTACAATGATTATAGATTGATTAATGGGGAGTAGTATATAAGGGTTAGAATTAATTGTGGTAATGTCAATTGTTATCTGAAGAAGTCCTGGATTAAGGTACAAAAATGCGGTGATACTGTTAGAAAATAGTGTTTTTAGTCTCGGAGGATTTATCTTTCTTTTTGGCTTCTCAGATGATTTTTAAGTGGTTATTTTGGTTTTTGGAGTTTCACCTGTTTTATCCTCATCATTGGTGGTTTCTTATACAGAAATATGTCCAAGTAATCTATCTGGTGTGCATGTGTCCTATATGTAAATTTTACAAATTATGTCATACTTGTCAGGTATTCAATAAACATGGGAAATGTTTCATATTTACTTTTCTAGATGATTAAAATATAATTCAAAAATCTGTAGTATAAAACTGTGTTATCAAAATGTGGTGATACAAAAACATGTTTCTTTTCCCAAGCTGCTAGTACCAGGTTGGTATAAATGGGATTACCCAATAGAGTTCCAGGAAAACTATAGACAAAGTAGTTAGACCAAATGATAACAAAACATGTGCCATGGTGCAACCCTTCTATTACTATACCACCACTTTTAACAGAATTTTTAGGATGGCCTGAAATGTTTAATTTCCACCTGACGTAAACAAATAATTGGGTATGTACCCATTCATAACCTACAGTAAAGGAAAAAATTAAAAGAATGGCTTGAGAACAAAGGCATGCCTCATTTAGCACTGGTGCATCTTTGATGACAAAATGTGGAATGTGCAGACTTTGCAAGTACATAAATGACGGACCCTGTGTTACAGTCAATAGATACAGATATACTATCATCTTCATTATTATTATTGTCATTAGACAAAGTAGTTGATTACTTCAACTCCACATTCCTAAATATCCTCAACCAACTAGCCCCCATAGCAACCCCACCCCTTTGCTCCAGAAAACCACAAAAGCCCAAATTAGATCCAGGGATAAAGCCTGGAAAACCTGGCACCATACCAGATCACCCGCAGCTAGGCAAACCTTTCACAAACTCCGAAACAAAGCAAAAAAGCAGGTTAAGCTCGATAAACAAAATTACTGTATCACTCAACAAAACAAATACAGTACCAAACCACAAAAATTCTGGGCAACAATAAATAACATCCTATAGCCCGGAAGAACCACCACTCCCACACCCAATATAACAGGTACAGACCTGGACATAGCCTCCAGCTTTAATAACTATTTCACCTTCTCAGTACTCAAACTCTTAAATAACATCACTTCCTCCAACACCCCACACTCACCTCAGGCCCAATTCAGTACCATACCTTTCACACTTAAGTCTGTTCCTACCTCTACTATCAAAAAACTCCTAGCCAAACTCAAACCAACCACCCTTGCAGCCGATAACCTTCCTGCTGAATACATCCAAATTGCATCCACATCTATAGCCTATCCCATTTTACTTCTAATAAATAGATCCATCACTGAACACACTGTTCCACTTCTGTGGAAAACCTCATATATCATACCATTCCACAAAGGTGGCCCCTCCCTAGACCTTTCCAACTATTGACCAACTGCGATTCTCTCACCCCTCTCTAAGATCCATGAAAGATGTATTCATCACCAGTTCCTCTCTTATCTCCTCACCTACAACTTGCTCTCCTCAGTCCAACACAGATTTCACCCATCCCACAGCACCACCACTGCCCTACTCAAATTCACCAATACTATAAACTCCCACAGGAATCTAGGTAAATTTGTCTCAGCTACCTTCCTAGATTTATACAAGGCATTTGACACAGTCTCACATAATAAATTACTGTCTTGTCTCTCTAACCTCAACCTTAACAACCCCACCCTCCTCTGGTGTAAAAGCTATTTAGATAACCACCAACAATCTGTTAAATGGCATAACTCTGTACCCCCCCCCCACTCCTACTCTCCTTAGGCGTGCCATAAGGATCAATCCTAGGACCCATTCTGTTTAATATCTTCACAAACCAACTCTACTCAGCTAACTCTAAAGCCAACATAGTCCAATACGCTGATGACACAACTCTTATATGCTCTGCACCCAACATCCAACTTCTCCAAAAAAAAGCCTTCTCTGAAATAGAGAACTGGCTTAACAACTCACAACTCATACAAAATCCCAAGAAAACACAACTAATGCTATTCCACTCTACTAAAATGAGCAACCTTACCTTCTCTATACTCTCCACCAGCAAAACCCAAACCACCCGTCACTGAGGCTAAACTGCTAGGAGTTACCATTGACCAGCAACTCAAATTCACAAAGCACATATCAACAACCATCACTAAAGTCCACAAAAAGCTAGGTTTCCTCTATCACTGTAAAAGTTATCTAACCACCAAATCTCAAATTGCAATAGCCAGGACCCACCTCCTATCTACTCTACTCTACTTTATGCATCCCCAAATCTAACTAATCTTTACAAAACTGACCTTAATAAACTTTCCATCTGTTACAACAAAATTGCTAGATTCGCTACCAATGCCAAATCATGATCCCACCACTGCCTTTCCTACAAGCCTTGCACTGGCTTGAATTTCCAAACCTATTAAGGTGCCATCAACTCAGCTTAGCTCATCTAATTCTGTACCATCCCGAGAAAAACCCCAACCTGACTGGCATGCTGAACTTCTACAGTTCAAATAGACAACTTCAGTCCTTCAACAAAGCCTTAATCGAAACCATCACATGCAAAAACAACTCCGGGGAATCACTCTTTGCCCACGAAACAGCAGAAATATGGAACAACCTTCCCCCTGACCTCAGACTACAAAACTCCACACCCCCTTCAAAAGCCTACTTAAAACATACCTCTTCACCAACCATCTATGCAACTGTAATTGACCTTCTGAAGCCTCATCCACTTACTATTTCTACACCCCATCTGTCCTGGACAACACAAACACCATCTAACTATACCTATCCATGTGTGAGCAATAACCTATATATGAGTGTATGTGTGTGTGTGTGTGTGTGTGTGTGTGTGTGTGTGTGTGTGTGTGTGTGTGTGTGTGTGTGTGTGTGTGTGTGTGTGTGTGTGTGTGTGTGTGTGTGTGTGTGTGTGTGTGTGTGTGTGTGTATATAAGTATGCATGTGTATGTATATATATATATATATATATATATATATATATATATATATATATATATATGTGTATGTATATGTATGCATATATATGTATGTATACTCTTGGTTTCACTTCATATTACCGAAATGCTGAAATATCGAATTTCAGCATTTCGACAGTATAAAGCCGAAACCATCACAACACCGACACTTCACAATCATGAAACCAAAACATAGAGCATACACAATACAGCACACAACACACAAACCATGACACCCACACCACAAAACAATTAAATACAACAAAACACCACACAGACACACACCTACACTACACAAATGCAGGGGGGCAAGCCCCCCTGCACCGCCCCACCCCCCCCTACTTATATATACTAACTCCGAGATTGCACAAACAGTAAAGAAAAAAATAATCACATAGAGCCAACACACACAATCATACCTTCACCTCCCTACCCTAACCCACTCATACAAGTTAGAAAAACACTCACACACACTTACTCACCTTAAACTGCAGATACCATCCCAGCCAAACACTTCCGCAACATAACATACATGCATAAGCGCAAATTCGACATAGCCCTATTCGCACTTATGCACTTTCGTTATTTTGAAGTTTTGACTTCATGGACACGAATTTCTGAAATTCGATATTTCAGCAATTCATTCATTTTTTTAATTTTTTTTTTTATTTAACATTTTGTTGACCGGGAAAGAAACCATATACTTACATGCATATTTGCTTGAATGTATATATGGAAAACTTAAACATTTATATACTCTTATTCAATTGTAAAATATCTGCAGTGCTCTACCAGGTTCTTATCTACTCTCATTGCATATTCTGTACACTTGTATTTTCAACCAAAATGGGGGAATATCCTCTTATTGTATACTAACCACTGTAAAGTCTACAGTCTGTATGCTACTACTCTGTAATGTCTCTTTTGTAATTTTTTCTTCTCTCTGTAAACTTATGGAGTTTTTCTCCCCAGGACTCTGCTGAAAATGGACACTTGTTGTCCAGTCGGACTATCCTGGCAAACAAATGTTAAATAAATAAATAAAAATATTAGGTGTCTAGGAAAGTGTATTTGCAACACTAAGCTGGTAATTTAATTAGCCACTTATGTCTCTTGCCAATCATTCTACATAGGTAAAATGATTAGAAGACTGAAGGAACTAATAGATGAATATGTAAACAACATCAAGAACAAGAAATTAGTTAATGCTTTATATCAACATTCAGTTAACTGTAAGGAATTTAAGAGATTTATATTTTTTTGTAGGAGGCAAAATTCAAGTTGATGGGAGGGTTGATTCTGAAAGTCTACTGGAATATAAAATGGCACTATGGCAGTTAAGGTTGGACGCAACCAATAATCGAGGTTTGAATGATTCTGTATCTTTTATGGGTCTTTTAAAAATGAAAGCCAGATTAATCGAATAAGTTTGCATTGCCAACATTTATAGTTACTTCTATTTTTTATTACTACATTTATGTCTTGCATAAATTTTAAACAATATTTGAATCTACTATTAGGAAATAAAATTAAGTGATGTTCATGGGGGTATTTTATCGAGGGATGTATTAGGTATTTTCATTTTTTGGGATATGTCTTTAAAATTTCATTAGGCTGTTGATTGGTTGTTCCACTGTTTTGTTATTTAAGCCAGGAGCTGTGATATTGTGGTTATCACTCTGATGAAGCCCTAAATTTCAAGGACGAAAGCGCTCAGTGTTTAATAAACTTACATTTTTTATCAATTAACCTCCTCTTTGTGAAGACTGATATATTATAGTTACTCATATTCCCTAGCGCCCAACACCGTTACTGCCATCATACAAACATTCCTGTTTCTTTTTACCTAATTTCCAACTTCCATTTCATTTTTAGCACCATTTCCAACCTCATTTCTCCCTCCTATATTGCTTTGCTCTACATTCATAGTCACAACCCTCCCTAACACCTATCAATTCTACATTGTTACTTCCACTTTTCCTAAATAAACCCTCATGACTTCCTATTTTAATTACATTCTCATGCTCTAGCCTTTTAAACCATCTGTTCCTTACATTCCAGGGAAGATATTAGGACAACATAAGTCTCTTCCTTCATAGAAAATACTTCTATCCTATTTGCTGTCTATCAGCTTTCAGACTCCACCACTTCTAAATATGCTTCTTCCCTGCAACTTTTTTTTCCTTCTTGATCTTACTTTCCCACTACCTGCCAACTGTAATATACAGATCCCTTTACTTAGTCATGCTACTCCTCAGCTTATCCTCTATTCTTCTCTTGCTACTGGGCCATCTCTTATCCTACAATGACCCTACAATAGCTCTCAGCATATATCCATCTCTGTCCAAACCACCTATTCATACTTCTTCCCTACAGTCTTCTTCCACAGCACCAAACCTATTTAATGATGTCCTCATCTTTACTCCAGATATAGACTGATTAGCTCAAACCAAAACTAAATTAAGTGGAAAAATATTCTCCAAAAGACAGGTATAAATAATTCCCTAATATACTAAAATCCTTCCAGGAAGAGACATTCTCCCTAATCCTGGCTCCACCTGTCACAATGAACATCAAGATAATTCTCTTCCACACACTAATCTAACCCTACAACAGTTAGCCCCTAACCCTAGTAATCTAACTTTTACTGCCATAAATGTTAGAAGCATAAAAAAATAACATTGCTGAACTACATGCTTGGAATTACCAAACATATGCTTAATATTTTCTCTGTAACAAAAACTTGGCTTAAACCCAACATTAATGTCTCTGAAATTATACTTTCTGGCTATAGTATTCGTCATAACCATATAAAGCGGAAAGGTGGTATTGCGTTAATATTTTCAAATAACTGCCACTTTCCCCTTACAACAAACTAATACCAATATTTAATTCAGCAGAACACCTTATTACTTTCCTGAAATTAAAGAAATGTAAAGAAATATGTATCACTGTTCTTTACATCCCTGATGGTGACAATACAATACAGCTATACTGGAAGACAGCCTCCATTAGATATCCATACGAATTCCACAAGAAAAAATACTACTAGTTTATGTGAGTGTTCTTTAGTCGGACATAAACTCTAACTCCTTTGCCTCTACTTTGAACTTCCTTAGTTTCACACAACTAATTAATAGCCCCACACATTATAGCAAGACATCAAATTCCGTATTAGACTGGATCCTAGTATCAAACCCTAGCAAATACACCACATCTGGTACAATGTCTGACTGACTCTGTGATCATCTCCCAATCTATACAACCAGAAATCTCACATATCCACTTAAACAACCTTTCAAAGTTTAACCCAGAGATGTTCATTACTACAATATCATCTATTAACTGGAACTTCCAAAAAATCCTCCCCTTAGATGATGCTGTAAATGAATTCAGTACAACTCTCCTAAATAGCCTTGCACCTCCTAGAAATAAGAGACCAATTACAAATAATGCAATTTGGTTATCCAAAAAGAGTAGAATGCTAAAGCAAGATAGAGAAAAAGCATGGAAAGAATGGCAAAAATATAAAACACCACAATATATTAAAATCTTCAGAATGCTTCACAATCATACTAAAAAGACAAATTAAAGAAGACAAAAAAACTATACTACAATAACTTTCAGAATAATAGTAAACACAACTCTAAACAATTAAAGAAATATTGCATCTCAGTCATAAATTCCACCCTAATCCCTCTCCCAATAACTCATCACTCGAAACCACAATACAATTCAGCTCTTATTTCATAGATACCATACCATCTCTATCCAAGTATTCCCCAACACCAAATCCTAACCTTGCCCAGCCACCACATCACCACATCCACTTTCAGCTTCAAACCTGTGCCCAAATCTTATATAAAACTACTCTTAAGCAAACTCAAACCTTGCTCTACTTCAGCTGATAACATTCCAAGAGAATTCCTTAAAATAGTAACTGATAGCGTTGCCTAGCCTGTCTTAGTCCATATAAA
Organism: Protopterus annectens; assembly: GCF_019279795.1. Lineage (NCBI taxonomy): Eukaryota > Metazoa > Chordata > Ceratodontiformes > Protopteridae > Protopterus > Protopterus annectens. The sequence continues at coordinate 1,851,022,318 of NC_056741.1, forward strand.
CAAGTAAGTCCAGGAATCCCACATCCCCCCTCTGTCTGGAAAAAGTCACACACTGTCCCTCTGCACAGAAAAGGAAATCCAATAGACATTAGACCTATAGCAATCTTATCCCCCCTTCTCCAAAATACTTGAAAATTGTATTCAAAAACAATTTCTAAACTATCTCCTGCAGGAAGAACTCCTATTCCCCACACAACATGGCTTACATCTTTCCCATAGTATTAAGACTGCACTTCTAACCTATATAGATACTGTCAGTAAATCTAGAGGTAATGGTAAAACTAGTCTCCTCCTTATTTCTAGACTTGTCTAAAGCCTTCAACACAGTTTGTCATAGCAAACATATACTTCAATTGTCCTCACTAGGTCTCTCCCAGCCTACCCTTCTGTGGCTCAAAAGCTACCTATCCAATAGGTATCCATCAGTAAAATGGCACTACACCGGGTGGCCACGGTGGTGCAGTGGTTAGCATTGCCGCCTCACAGCAAGAGGTTCTCCGGTTCGATCCTCGGCTGGGGTGCCTTCTGTGCGGAGTCTGCATGTCCTCCCTGTGGTCGCGTGGGTTTGCTCCGGTTTCCTCCCACATCCCAAAGACATGCTGCAGGTGGATTGGACACTCTAAATTGGCCCTAGGTGTGTGTGTGTGTGTGTGTGTGTGCCTTCTGTGGAAGGTTGGGTGCCGGGCTGGCAACTCGACACTGTAAAACTTCACTGGCAATTAATGTGCGGACATGGTGATCCGCTGTGGTGACCCCTAACCGGGAAAAAGCCGAAAGAAGAAGTAAAATGGCACTACACCCTTTTTCGATACCTCCCACTCACCACCAGTGAACCACAAGGCTTAAACCTTGGTCTCCTCCTCTTTAACATTCTCACCAACACCCTCCACACATATGCACAAAACAGGCCTCTCATATAATATGCAGATGACTCCACACTCATTTAAACATGTAACAACATGGTGCACCTCCAAAAAACGTACTCAGGAAGCTTTAACAGCAACTGAAACATGGCTTTGTAACTCACAACTCATGCTCAATCCTAAAAAAAAACTACTATATTTTTCTCCCAAATCCCTCTCCTGTGAAGTTTAAAGTCCTCTCTATTAATAATATAACCATTGAAGTCACTTTTCATAGCAAATTGTTAGGGATAATAGTGAATAATAATCTTAAATTTAATCTACGTATACAAGATTGCATAAGAAAAAAACATCAAAAACTAAGGATGCTTTATAGAGCCTGTGATGCCCCTGCTCTGGGCCAGTAATCAATTAGCCTTAATCTTCACCACTGACACTGGACAGAGACATTCACTTGGAAAAAAATGGCTACACATAGTATTTTCAGATGCAGCTGTCTGCACCAAGCACAAATTCCCTTAAGTGCACACAGGGAATACCCATTGTCCAGGGATTGGGTTTCCCTCTCTCTCTCTCCAGGCCTCCAGCAAGACTCCCCCACTGACACAGCTGTAGAGTTGAGTCCCCAGCTGAGTGTTCAAGCCAGGTCCTCCACCACCCTCTCTGTGAAACTGTGCTCTGTATCCCTGCACCAAGTAGCTGACACACACACGCGCACACACACACACACACACACACACACACACACACACACACACACACACACACACACACACACACATACACACACACACACACACACACACACACACACACACACACACACACACACACACACACACATACACTCTGAGATTTGATGTTCATACACACACACACACACACACACACACCCCTGAGAAAAGCTGGCACAGGTTCACCAGCTATGCCTCTGTGCCCAGACTATAAAGTAGGTACTTCTACCAGAACACTCCAAGGCCAAACCCTCTAAAGCTCTTACATTGACACCAAATTATACTGATTAAAATTAATACTAATACAAATAGTAGTGTTTGACCAATGCGGCAAGGCTTTCAGAAGTGTCCACAATGTCATCAAATAAATATAAGTACTCTCAAAGGTTAAAGTATTCTCTAAAAGACCAGCCACAATGAAAAGTTTGAATATATTTAATAATAAATAATAAAAGAACATGAAAATACTAAATATCTATTTACAATAAACACCAAAGTTTCAGTCACAGGAAATATTAAAAATAACACTGATGGATAGATTCACACAGATACAGAAAAACAGTACTTAAGTATTCTCACTATATTTTCCTGACTGATCTAAAGACTTACTATTCCCTGGTTACTTACTAAAGTAAGGCAAGATGAAGTGGATGAGTAGTCTTCTTCTTGGTCAGGTTTCAAAATCAGACTGCCCTGAGACTTCTGTCTCTTCTAGTATTAAAACATCATTTCAGTGGTGAATTACAGAATGACATCACATACATCAGATCATCAGACTCTGGTTCCAACACTACCCCCTTTGCTAGAAACAGATCTAGAATTTAGCACATATGTGCTACCATACACACAGACAGAACTTTGCTGAGATGTGTTTTAGCATCTGAAAGTTATAAAACCATTTCAAAACTTCCACCCTTCCACGGTAGCAATTAGTTCACCCCAAGGACAATACAGTAGGATTCCTAGTCCTGGTTTTCACAGACATTTTGTCTCTGGCTGCAATAAGAACTGTAAGATACAGTCTAAACAAGGTAATTTAATTTCAGACTATTTTTCAAAGTTAGCTGGACTGAGATTAACCTCTTCTTTTCCCGTATTCTCTATATTCATTTCAATGGTTACAACACAGTCTGACATACAGGTGTATTTCTTTTTTGTCCAGCGAAACCCACTGTTGGTACATTTTTTTACACAAGCAGCTTTACAAATACATTTTCAACATGTGTATGTACAAATCATTTTTATATACAAAAGACATATGATTCTTTACAAAACTCCAGCTAGCTATGCTGGTGTATGTTACGTGTGCTGTCCTACTCTCTGGCACTACCTCACATCATTACAGAGCCATAAACATTCTTACTGGTGCAGATAAAACTACAATACTAAGCTCCCCCCACTCTTTTTTATGCTGTTCTCATCCTTACTAACGTTCAGGTGTCATAAAAATCAAACTTTGAACAATGCTATAACAAAGTTGCTAAATTTGCCACAAAAATACCTTTCAGAACACACCACTGTATACTACTAAAAAGCCTAAATTGATTAGAAGTATCCCATCAATTAACATATACACAGCTCACCACCTATAAAATTGTTTGGAATCCATCTGCTTGGTTAGCACTTAATACATCCTACACAGCGATATTCCCAGTCAGTCATTAAGTTCTAATGACCAAAAACTGCTGTCTATCCACAAACCTATCAAATCTGCTGGACATTGTCTTCTCTCACAGCATGTTGCTAAGGCTTGGAACTCCTTATCTGCATCCTTCAGGTCAACACCCTCCCTCCCATGCTTCAAAAACATTTGGAAAAACTTCATAGCCAAAATCTGGCTCTGTTCTTGTGCGACACCAGGATGAACTACGTCCTTAAATGTGAACAAATACCTGTTCATATCTTATATCTCCTTACTCTCCTTTCTTCACTCACTTCTTTACTTCTGAAAATGTATCTCCCCAGCTTTCTCTCAAAATATACCACGTCTGCTTTTTTCTCACTTCCTGTTACAATTCCTGTTTCTCTTATACTAACATATGTTTAATTTCTGTATAAAATGGATAAAATTTCTCTAAGTATTAAATTGTTGTCATATAACTTGTGTAAATTCTTAACCAATGTTTGCAATTTGATATACTTATTTAAACTGTAGTAGTTTATTGTATTGCTTTTAAAGACTGTAAAACTATTGTTCTAGAAATGTTTTATATTAATTTGGAGCTTTGCTTATCCAGACCTTCACTGCAAATGGTCTGCTACTTAGACTTTTCCAGTAATTACATGTCAATAAATAATTATATGTATGACTCCTGCTCTGTGTGTTTTTAACACTGGGTTGAGATTTTACTGTGAAGTTATTTGAATGAACTATGGAGATTTTCCTCCCTCTGACAAGAAAAGATAGTTTAAAATCTCTGGTAGTTAAAGTGTATGGAGTTAATTTTTAACACTGGTTTGTCACATTGTTTGCAATGGTTTTGGACTTTTTGTACTGGAAATTTTCTAACTTTGTCAGTTTTAAAAGAATTTTGAACACATTTTAAACTTTTTTGTGATAATAGTACAGTCTGGCAGTTTTGTTTTGTGGGGATATACTTATTACTTGAAACTTTAAGTGCTTATGTTCTTATTGTGATATATTATCCAGTATGGCAATTTATTATTTTGGCTGGTGTTCTCTCCCCTGACTTGATGGATCATAATCCTGGTACCCTCCCATTAAATCATGCCTTTCAACTGTACAGACTTTTGCTGAATATCCAAATTTTTGCCTCATATTTTCAGCCTGTTTCTCATAAAATTGTGGCTTTCTGCCAAATCATTGGCAAATCATTGAGGATTGAAGTCAGAAAATAATGACAAACATTTGAGATTCAGACATCATACCCTTCAGGAAGTTCATGTTAATGCAAAACCTGTTATTCTCTAAACTTTCTAAGTTTTAAAAGCAATATTTAAAAAAATGTCCTTATTTTTAGCCATTTGTCCCCCCCCCCTTTTATTTATGGCTTTGTCCAGATTTCTTGTTTTAAGACGTTGAGAGGTATGCATCAAATCCATTTGCATCTAAAAAGGGAAAAAAAAGACAAAATAAAAATATCCCTCAGCCTATGGGTCGTTATTCTTTTGGAGCCACTCTTCGGCCCAAAGACCATTTACTTTTTGCCCCATCTTCCTCTAGTGTAGCTTTGCCAGCCACTTATGGAATGGGAGTAGACACATCATCTGGGGCTATTTCAGTACTTACAGCAGGCATGGGAGAACCCAACCCTTTAGGAGGAGAAGTAGTCTGGGGTAAAAAAAAAAAAATCTCTTACCAGACGTAATATCTTATAGTGAAGTTCACAAAAAAAAAAGAAACAGACATTTCATCATGCAGCTGATAATTATATTACAGCTGTTTATAAGACTGATGTGGTTTCCTTGGCTAAGAGTGTTCTGAAAACAGCTAATACTGGTGGTTGTGTTCCCATACATGGCTCTGCTTTGGCTAGAGATCTTTTTTGTTGTTTTTGAGAATGATGAAATGTTTGATGAGGAAAATAGTGACTTCCTAATGAAACTGAGTTCAGTCACTCTGATTCTTTAGAAGGTGAACCTGATCTTAAGTCCAAACAAGTGTTAGCATTTCCTCAAGTGGTTACTATATTTAGTGATGTTTTTACTTGGGAGCAGTTAGGAACTACCCTAGAGCTAGGCAAGGTTTATACCCTTCTAGAACATGACATCTCCAATTCTGTCTCTATACCCCCCGCTCTTGCCATCCTTGGAAGATATTTGTAAAGCTGCCTGCAGGACACCAGAATCTTTTTAAGCAGTCCCTAAAAGGCTCAGAGAAAATATAGGGTCTCCTTGGATATGAGACTGTTTTCTCATCTGACTGCTGCAACAGCTATGGTTTACACAGCTACCTGCTCAAATAAAAAAAAAAAAAAAAAAAAAAACTTGACTTCATCTAATCCAGTGCTCCCTGTTAAAGAAGGAAATAGCTCCTAAGACAAAAAGATGGTCTATTTCTTTTAATCTAGCCTTTACAGTATTAAATTATAAAGGCTGTATGTGGAAATTAATTTTACAGTGTATATACAGCTTGGATGGTTTTGCTGCATGTTTACCAGAAGAGCAAAAGTCTTATATGAATTAAATAATTTCTAATTTGACACATTTTGAAACATGCTTTGAGAGGTGTGCTTGAATGTACAGATATAATCTTGAGAAATGTTGCTGCTTCTGTTGTATTAACTCGGTATGCTTGATTACACAATCAAAACTTCTGTGATAGTTTAAAAGCTGAAATTTTCAATGCAACTTTAAGTTCTGAATTAGTGTTTTGGCCTTCTGTTAAACAAATTCTCAAACAGTGGAATGACAGAGGCAAATTAATGCAAATTAATGCATGAGGGATCTAGGATGTTTCATCTATTCAAGTTCTCTCCAAACAATATGTCTTTCTTTAAAGGTTAGAACAAACAAAAATCCCAGTCAAATAAACTCAGGTATCTGAAGGGAAATGGCAGGAGGATAAGTCTTCCAAGTTAAACAAGAGGAAATTCCTTTCTGAAAAAGGATCACACTCCTGCAAAGGAATGCCTATGCCAAGTCACAGCACACTCCTGCCCTTCCTTCTCTTCCTCCTTCCTACAGGGTCTCTGTCAGGCCTGCTACATGGTTGCAAATAGTCTCAGAAAAATGGGTTTTAAGAATAGTTCAAAGAGGATACACTTGGCAGTGAATAGAAAATCCTCCCATTTTCAGGGGAATTCACTCAGACCCACCAGACCAAAGAGAACAGTTTCTTCCAGTGCTGCATCACATGGTAGAAGCAGGGGCCATAGAACCAGTGCCTGTAATACAAAAAGGCACAGAACTTTACTCCAGAATCTTTTTGGTAACAAAAAGGGAGCACTCCTGGAGACCTGTCCATAGCTGGCATTAGGAACCCACAGAACCTAGGGCCACAGGGATCCCCGGTTATCTCCCCATGAATAAGGGCCCTCATGCAGCAGCCACGGGTTCCTCCATCTCCTCCATTCATTCCTTGGCACTTCATGGATGTCCGCATGGCTGTGTAACCTCACCATGCGATCTCAAACTTTTTACCTTTTTATTTTTTTATTTTTTGATTCCTCTGTAAGCTGCACTCAGTCAGGTCTGCTTTGGTGAAGCAAGGGACCTGACTGGCTGCAGCAGTCAGAGAAGTAAGTTTTTTTTCTAAGGAAGTAATGAAGCAAGAACCTGATTGGTCCTTGCAAAGCACTTCCTGTGTCAACTGCCTTTAAAAGGCACATTTGGGTAGTAAGTATTACTTCTCTTCCTGTTTTTCAAGAGAGGAGTTTTCTTTGTATCATATCAGAGGCAGATTGAACAGAACTTTGGATTACTGACGTGAGGAATTAAAACAGTAGACAGATGGTGGATTCAAGCCTTCCAGGAGTGGTCATGGTCATTGGCAAGCTAAAGTATTTTCAACTGTCCTCCTAAGGGCAATTTCTAAAAGATCTGAAAAACTGTCCCTTTAAGGGCAATTTAAAAAGGACTAAAGTTGCCTGGTCTGTGTGAGGAGGAAACGAGTAGCAGATCAGTCTACAGTTGTGAAGAGAGAGCAGAGGATTAGTAGCAGTCTTTATCAAATGCATAAAAGGTAAGTTTTTGGGTTTATTTTTAACTTTATTTTTGTTGTGTGGGGGGGTAACCTAGGGAGATGATTGCATTACTTTTTTGTGCAGAGCTTTTGTGCTAAGAGGGTTGGGGAGGTGAGGGGCTGTGGTTGTACCAGTTTTATTTTACCTTTGTGTAGAGTTCTTGTACAATACACAGCCCCTAACACCCCCAATTCTCGTATTATACGTTTTATTTTACTTTTGCCCAGAATTCTTCTGCTAAGAGGACTAGGGGGTGAGGGGCTGTGGTTGTACCAGTTTTATTTTACTTTTGTCCAGAATTCTTCTGCTAAGAGACTGAGAAAGGGAAGCTTGTCTGTAATAATTAATGCCTAGATTTGATGCAGTCTTGGGGGGGGGGTGAGGTAACCTAGAGAGATGATTGCATTACTTTTTTGTGCAGAGTTCTTATGCTAAGATGATTTATTTATTTATTGTATTTTATTTTATTTAACTTTTGTTTAATGTCATAGTCTGACTTGACAAAAGGCCATTTACAGCAGAGGCTCAGGGAAAAAAGCTCATTTACATACATAAAGACAGATATTACAAAAAAAAATAAAAATAAGCATAGTAAAAACTAAGTAATGTTGTCATAAATACATGTGACTTAGTCTTATACATTGAAATAGTTAAAAATATTTTAGTAATATCAAGACATTATATAGAGCATGCAAAAAGGATATGCTTACATTGTAATGAGCTTAGGTAAGAATACAATGCATTATATAAAACCATGAGAATAATTATGATGGGAGTAGGTAAGAAAGGTAGGAGGTTTAGTGAGAGGTAGGAGTGTAGGGCCTCAGATAGAAATTATAAGTATAGGTGGCAGAGGAGAGATATGAAATGTAGTAGGGGTGAGGATCAGCCAGGAGGTGGACAGACTTGAGAAGGAGGGTGAGTGGCTGCGGTTGTACCAGTGTTATTTTACTTTTGTCCAGAATTCTTCTGCTAATAAATTGAGAAAGGGAAGCTTGTCTGCAATTAACACTTAGATTTGATGTAGTCTTGGGGTGGGGGGTAACCCAGGGAGATAATTGCATTACTTTTTTGTGCAGAGTTCTTGTGCTAAGAGGATTGGGGGGGGGGGGGGCTGTGGTTGTAGCAGTTTTATTTTACTTTTGTCCAGAATTCTTTTGCTAAGTCATTGAGAAAGAGAAGCTTATCTGTAATTAATGTCCAGATTTTATGTACTCTCTTTAGTCAGTCTTGCACAAGAATTTTCACTAACTTATTTTTGTTTTGTCTATAATTGTGCTGAAAGATTGGTAGGGGGATAGTGGCTGTGAGAATGCGACAGAAGGTACAGATGTTTTAATGTATAGCAATGCAAATGTTGTTATGCTAGTATTTTATTGTGTATACCAGAAATGTTTACAGCTATCCCAGATGCCATGGCTTTGTTCTATAACTTTTTGCTTTTTCCAGAATTGTGCTGAGATTTTGGGAGGGGGGTTAGTGGCTATGAGAATGTTGCACAATGTATAGATGTTTTAATGTACACAAATGCAAACCCTGTTATTTTAATATTGTGTATACCAGAGATGTTTATAACTATCCCTGATGCTACGACTTTGTTCTATGATAATTTTTTTGTATTGTCTATAGTTATTGTGTTGAGAGTTTGGGAATGTGGTTAGGGGCTGTGAGAATGTTGCACAGTGCTCAAGTGCTTGCCTCATATTTTTTGTTTCTTTCTTAAAAAACTCAAGTCATGCAATGTATAACCACATTGTTAATGTTACTACTTTGCCTTGTTTTTATTTTACCACTTCATCCAAAATTGTGCTGAGACACTGGCGGTTAGCGGCTATGAGCATTCTACAGACTGTAATGATGTCTTAATGCATGCTAATGCGCAATTACAAGTTTGCCTGTTTTCGTTCTGTGTTGCAGTGTTCAAATGTTTGCCTGGTATTTTTTCTTTCTTAAATGTGGTGTCAGATAGTATATAAGCACATTGTTAATGCTACGTCTTTGTCTTATTTTGTTTTCACTTCTTCCAGAATTATTCTTCTGAGACATTGGGGAGAGGGTTGTGAGAATTCTGCAGAATGTACTGATGTCTTAATGCATGCTTATGCAAAAACTGTTCTGCTATCTAAGTTTATCATAGTAATGTTTTAAACTATCCCTGATGTTATTTTTGGCTGTGTTTGGAATTATGATGAGAGGTTAGGAGGATGATAGGGCCTGTGAGAATATTGCACAATGTCCAGATGTTTATTTTTTTTTTCTTCCACAAAAATATGGGATCATACAACACACACTACTGCAAAATCTTATTATATTATCATTATTAATTTGTAAACCCAGTATTTTAAATCCCTACTGTAATGCCCTTGTCTTGTGGTAGTTTTGCTTAATCCAGATTTATTATGGCAATGTTTAAAACTCCCTTGTTCCGCCTTTATTCTGTGTTTGACTTTGCCTAAAATTGTTAATTTGATAGGTTAGGAGAGGGGGTAGGGCTGCTAGAATGGTACGATGTTGCACAATGTTTAAATGTTTGCCTGGTAATTTTAGTTTGCTCCTCATCAAAAAAGTAGGTTCATGCAAAGCATGCTACTGCAAAATCTGTGCTAGCCTATTTATTTATTTATTTATTTATTGCAGTTGGTTTACCAGGATAGTCCATTGGGCCATTGAAGAACCCGTTTTCAATGGAGCCCCGGGGAGAAAAGCTCCAAAAAAGAAAATAAATGTACATTAACATTTGACAGTAAATATGTAGGTACATACTATAAAAGAACATAGGCAAAACATAAATGTACTTAACATTTGACAGTGACAATCTTGGTACAGGCTAACGAAGGAATAAAAGCAAAACATAAATGCATTTTAATGAACAAACATAGTAGATGAATAGAGTAGAATTTGTTAGTACAAGGCAAAGGTAGAGTTGGTTATGTGGGGTGGGTACAAGAGCATTCCCATTGAGATGCTAGGTGTAAGAAAAGTGACTTCTTGAAGGTAGAGTGGTTAGAGGTAGTGCGGATGTTTGGTGGTAGGGAGTTCCAGAGGCGAGCAAGGCTGAAAGAAAGGAGGTTTTTGCCTGGGGCATGAGTCGGTTTGTGGACCTCTAATAGATTTTGATTATTAGATCTTAGAACTCTATTTGGATGGTGCATTTTAAAGGCAGAGGAGAGGGAGGGACAGTTGGAGGGGTTTAGAATAAGCTTGTGAGCTAGAGTTAGTTGAGTGTAAGCAAGATAGTTGGGAAGTTCTAACCATTTTAGTTTATGGAGGGAGAGACAGTGGTGAGTGGAAGACTTATGAGTGGTAGCGAATCTAGCAATTTTGTTATAGCAAGAGGTGAGCTGTTTTTTTAACAAGCACTGAAGATTAGTAAGTAGTGGGGCACCATAGAGGAGGGAGGGAATAAGGAAGGAAGTAGCTAGAGTGATTTTAGTGGTGGGTGTGAGGTAGGCATTTTGTCTATACAGCATGCCAAGTTTTTGATGTGTTTTTTTGATGTTCTTTTGTAGGTGGGAATTAAATTTTAGTTGGTTGTCAATGTGGACCCCAAGTAGTTTGGTCTCTGACACTATTTCAAGAGGTGAGTTATTTTGACTAGTAACTAAGAGTGAGTCCATGTTGGGGGGAGGGAGTTTGGAGGGAGTAAATAACATTAATTTGGTCTTGGTGGCATTGAGAGCTAGATGATTGCTTAGCATCCATTGCTCTGTGGAAGAGAAGGCGTCTTGAGTACGTTTTTGTAGGGTGGAGATAGAAGAGGCAGAGCAGATGATAGTAGAATCATCTGCATATTGGATAATGCTAGAGAAAGGGATAGATTTGTGGAAGTCATTAATAAAGATATTGAAGAGTAGAGGGCCCAATATGGAGCCTTGTGGAACTCCGGTAGGGGTACTTAGGAAAGAGGAAGTTGCTTTTTTCCATTTTACAGCTTGATTTCTGTTGGATAGATAGCTAGAGAACCAGTTCAGAGAGGAGGAGGATAGGTAGAGTTTGGAGAGTTTAGTTAAGAGCAGGCTGTGAGAGATAGTATCGAAGGCTTTGGAAAGATCAAGGAGTAAGGTGGAAACGATGTGTCCAGAGTCTCGAGCTTTATTTACTATTTCAAGGAATGAGAGAAGGGCAGTCATGGTGCTATGATTAGGTCTGAAGCCATGCTGCGTGGGGGTTATAAGGTTGTTGTCTAGGAGATGAGGAAGGAGTTGGATTTGCTCACATTTTTCGAGGATTTTTGAAATGGGGACAGGATGGCTATGGGACGAAAATTGGTAATGTTATTATTGTTACCACCTTTGTGTAATGGAATAATAAAGGCTTGTTTCCAAATTTGGGGAACTGTGCATTCTAGTAGGGAGCGGTTAATTAGGATGCTAATTGGGTAGGCCAGACTTTCGGCAGCAATGTTAAGAAAGTAAGAAGGGATATTATCAGGAGCATTGGTACATGGTTTCAATTTCTGGAGGAGTTTCTTAATAGTAGTAGTAGGAATGGGATTTAAAGTGAAGAGAGTGCAGTTGGGCAGCGTTGAATTTTGGGGTGGTATGGATGAGGATAGAATTTGTGTGGAAGAGGGGGTAGAGGAATTGGTGGATTGGGAGTAGGGTGTTGATGTAGAGATTATGGGGGTGAGTGATGGGCTATTAGAAGATGGGGAGGAGATAGAGAATGAGGAGGTCAGTTTTGAAATAGAGTCAATAAAGAAGGAATTAAATTGGGTGGCTAAATCTAGTTCTGGAGCATTTGGATCTGGGGTAGGAGTATCTGGTTTGCTGGGGTGGAGGGTGGAAATAAATAAGTAGGTTCATGCAAAGCATGCTACTGCAAAATCTGTGCTAGCCTACTAGAATGCTACGATGTTGCACAATGTTTAAATGTTCGCCTGGTAATTATAGTCTGCTCCTCATCAAAAATGTAGGTTCATGCAAAACATGCTCCTCCAAAATCGATGCTAGCATCTTTTAGTTCATAATAACATTGTTTTAAATCCGTAATGTTATGTCTTTTGACTCATTTTTTTAGTTTGTTTATTTCATCTAGAATTATTCTGTTGAGACATGGGGGAGCTGTGAGAATTTTGCAGAATGTACTGTTTTAATACATGCTAATGCAACTCCTGCTATTCTAGTATTTTTCTAAGTTTATCATAGCAATGTTTTAAACTGTTCTTCACGTTAAGCATTTGTTCTGCAATTATTTTTCGCTTTGTCTACTAGAATTTATTGTGATGAGAGGTCATGGGCTAGGTGCTAGGAGAATGTTGTAGAATGTTTGCCAGATATTTTTGGTCTGTTCCTCACTTATCAAATGATTATGTAGCACAATGTTGAGGGCTGAAGCTACTAGCAAAATGGACTTCATGTAGGGTTGCCAGCTGTCTGTTTTTTGAATGGATTGTCCGTTTTTCTGACAAATTGTCCGGTTACAAATTTCATTCAAAACCGGACACGTGAAGTCTGGGTTTTGTGCCACTGCCATGGTCTCAAGTTTTTCTCCCGCACCATCTTTAATCACTCCCTCTCTCGCCTCATTGCCTGCGGTCCTGGTGTGCTTTTTGGCTATAATTAGAGCCATTATCTGACTCAGGACTGTCCAGAAATAAGGGATGCTGTCTGGAAAATGGCGACTGCCTTTTCTTGTCCAGAAAAAATAAAATCTTTTCATTTAATAAAAAAAATATATATATATATTTTTTTAAGGGTGTTCTACTTTAAGAATGCCCTTTGCATCTGGTCGCACACACAGACGCAGAAGAAGCGGAAATTGTTTACATGACGTCTTCATCTTCCACGTGGTGGAATTTGAATTCCAGTCTCCAGAAGACATTTGGACTTTGCAGCGGACCACAACAATGATTGGCTGGACAAAATCAGAGAGGTAGGTATGTGTGTGAGGCTGCCACTGCTATGAAAACTAGAGCAACTGAAACATAATTAACTTAAGGGGAAATGTTTTTATAATTTGATCATGCAGAGCAGAGGCCAGGAAACATTGTATGGTATCTTGTACAGTGTCTTTGTATTGCATTGCATTTCTGGTTTACACAAAGCTTCAGGGCTAAATTCTTCTGTAAAAAGTAAAAGTAAGTCACAAGATCCTTCTTTCATATGAGCTTTAGTGAGGCCTTCTCTAGACGATACTGAGAGTATGTTGCTGTTGCTGTCCTAGGCTTACAGTTCCAAAAAGAAAATAATAATGTTATAAATGACAGAGCTGCAATCTATCTGCTTACTTCAGATAACAAACAACCAGACGGTTCTTCCAGCAGACTTTTATTAATGATACTACAAATCCCAAGAAATTGTTTAATTTTGTATGACTAAGTACTAGTAAAATAAAACATGAAATGATATCTATTGTTGAAGTCTTTTTATGTGATTATTGCAATTCCTTTATAAAATTATGTTGCTTAAAGTTGTTGAATGTGGTTAAAATATTTTAGAATAATAAAATAGGGCAAACTTACCTGTTGCCATAGTATCTCACCTGTTAATATTGCTAATGTGCCTTTTGATATAATGCTCTATAATCGAGGGTCAGCTGTGGTTAATTGTTATTTGTGACATACAGAGCTGAGATTGGTATAGCAAAGGTGTGTAAATTGATAACCCTGCTAGTTTTCTGACCATCCACTAGCTGTCCACATTAAGCATATGCTCTGTAGCTTTCTATAAAAGGCGTATGTTCATTTTTCAAAAGCTGTAAGACCAGTTGTGTCATTATGTATTGTTTTATACTAAACATGTATTTTCAGACCATGCTCTACATTTTCAGGTCTGTGTTATTGATGTAAGATATGATTGTTTTCCCAAGTTTAGGATGATAAGATTTTAAAATGTTCTAAGAAATGACACAGTATTAACAACAATGTGCAATGCTGTTTCGGTGAATGTGAGATTTAAAGGCAGAGTAGTTTTAATGCTAAGTCTGTTTTCATTGTGAGACTGTATTGCTTTGTTTAGCAAATGTGTATCAGTGGTTTGTGCTATAAAATTTAAAATAAATGTTTTAAATTAAATCCAAATATCTGTAATCACTGTAGAAGTAAAGCAGAAGACAGTATTTACACTGAGAGTTTTAAACATTGTTTATGGCAACTGGTGAGAAATCAGCTGAAATCAGGCATCTGGAGCAGAAAAAGAGGATGTTCCCATCAGCTGATGTCACTGTGATGTCACAAAATGGGGGGAGCATGGATGGGAGAGGGGATGGGAATGGGTGGAGTTATGGGTGATGTGAGGGGCGTGACCTTAGTCCAGTTTTAGCCACAACGAACGCTGTCAACCCTAACTTCATGTTTCACATCCTCCATGTAATACATGGTACATTCCCTGGCTTTAGGCTTTTGTCCACAGTTCTTGTGCTAAGGGAGTGGGGGGTTGTTGGAATGTCTGTCTCCCGATGTTTGCTTGGCACTTCTACGTCCCTCATAAATGAGGTTTTCTAGCAAGTCCATTATTTTACTCCTTTGTTCTACCAATGATTTTGGATTGTGCAAAATTGTGAGCCAAGAAAATGAGAGGTAGTGGGTAGGTGTATGAAAATATTGTACATGTTATGCAGTACCTGTTATTGTGATACTGCATTCCTGAATTTTGGCTGGTTCATGATTAAAGTAGGAATAGTTTTTTGAAATGATTTTCTTTTGCTCCATAACCTTTTTCTTCTTATAGTTTGGTGTGTTCTCCTTAAAACTTGTGACTTTCTACCTAACCATTTGTTCTTCCAGAGAGCTTGTAATATCAATATTTTAAGTCATTTTGGCCTCTTCACATGTTTGGGGGGAAGCAAGGGAGATAATTTTGTAGAAAAAGCTGAGATTCACCTCTGGTGTTTGGTATTTAACTGAAAAATGTAATTTGTGCCTTTCTCATTAAGTTTTTTGTCTACTGGTCAGTCATTCTTTGTCTTTCTGACTGTAGTACAATAGTAACGGATGTCAATACAAGTCATTATGCAATATGTGTTGGTAATGCACTTCACTTGTGCCTATTGCCTGCATTACAGTTCTTTTTGCCTACTGGTTACTGTTACTCAGCAGTTTTTCAGCCTGCCGTACAATAGTAAAAGATGTCAATAGAAATTTTGTAAAACATTTCAGTTGTGTTTACTGTATAGCTTGTCTTTATGAACAACATTCAGTATTAAGTTGCTCGTTCTTTTGTGCCTGTAGTCACAGTAATATGATTTTTGGAACCTAATTCATTTTTCTGGTTTATATGCCTGCACTGCAGTTATTTTGCCTACTGGTCCTCATTTTCTTCAGTTCTGCCTACAGTGTAAGATGAAATCTACTGGTCACTTGTTGGATGTGCATTGCACCATGGATTGTGTAACTCTTAATTGACTTGGTGTGGCAGCTTTAGTGTTTTTGCTCAACTGGAATGCATTTTGCAGTGGTCTTTCATATCAAGATGTAGTACTACCTGGTTATAGACCGTATGTTTGGGTTATTTCCTTTTATGACTTTTTGTAGAAGCAGTAGTACAATACAGTAGAGGATGCTTGGAGAGTAATACACAATAGTGACTTATAGTTAGTGATTGTATTTTGTAAGCAGAGGAGGTAAGTGCCAGTGTGTTATGGGAAAGGTTGTGGGTTTGTAGCTTGTGCCTGAAGTTAAGACATTTATTGTTTACACTGTTTTGCTGACTTGGAGTTTGTATTTCACATATTGTGGTAAGGTGGCTGTGATGCCCATGCACATTGCGGGGATAACAAGCACACGCAGTTAAGTTCAATTTCCCTTAAGAGCACACAGAGATCACAGTCAGTCTGGGGATGGTTTCTCCCTTTCTCTCCAAATCCCCAATAATACTCCCCACTGACACAGCTATAGGGTCCAGATCTCAGCCTAGTGGTCAAGCTAAAACCTACAGCACCCTCTCTGTCCAGCCAGTGCTTCATGTCTCTGCCCAAGTAGCTGACACACATACTTTTAAGATTTGATTTATGTATACACAGACACTCCTGGGGAAGGCTGGCATAGGTTTTCCAGTTATGCCCCCTTTCTGCCCAGACTATAAAGTAGTATTGAATGCCATCAACCACTAATATCAGCTACTATAAGGTCCTCCGAAAGGGTGACCAATTTCACTGTGTAATGTTGCTGCTATATAAATAGTAAGAGTGCCAAACAGCAAGACTACTGGAGTGGCTTGGACAGTATCACCAACTACATGCAATGTACTCTAAGAGCTTAAATTATCTCTACACAAAGCAGCCACAGTTGAAACATTTAAAAGTATTTAATAATTTTTATTTTTATTTTACATTTGTTGACCGGGCTGGTCTAACTGGATATATGTCCATTTTCAGTAGAGGCCCTGGGAGAAAAGTTCCACATAAGCAAAATTTTAGCAACTTCAGGTACAGAGAAATAAAATGTTAGCAAATGTAGGTACAGTACTATTTTAAGGTGAAGAATACAAATATTATATAGCAACATAGCAAGTTTGAAGTAGCAGATAATAAGAAAGAGATAAAACAAAAAACAATTATAAAGTAGCACATAACAAGAGAGAAATGAAAACACATTAACATGTATAACAGCTTCAGGCACAGTAGTATTTAACAGTGAGTTATCCAATTGATCTTATAGTAGCATAGCAACTTTAAAGTAGCATGTAATAAGAAAGACAAAGAATTTATTTATATGTATTAATATGTGAAAACAAGTTCATACTGTAAGATGTAAACTATACCAGTACATACTTTGAAGTGGATCCTATTTAAGAGAAAGTTGTAAAGACTGAATTAGCTTTGGTGGGTCTACTCTCAGAGGCATAGAGAGAGTTGGAATTAAATTGCAAATGGTTATATAGGTAGAGTTCAGACAGAGTGGTGGTATGATTAGTCTGGGTTACTACATGGGCATAACCAGTGGCTATTAAGGTATTCTCTGAGTTGTTTTTTGAACAGTTTCAATGAGGAGAGAGATGAGAGTTCCTTGGGAAGCAGGTTCCAGGATTTGCCAACACTACTGGAGAACAGATAATCCCGACCTTATTTTTGGATTTGACTGTAGATACTAGTACTTTATTGGCTGAGCGAAGGGTTGCCAAATTTCTGTAGGGGGTTAGAAAGTATAGGAGTATTTTTAGGAAGATAGAGGATCTTATGGGCAATAATAAGTTGTTGAATCTGAAGTTGATTATGTAGTTCCAGCCAACCTAGTTGCTTTAGGTTTTGACACTGGTGAGTCCTAAAAGAGGAAGCAGTAGCTAATCTGGCAATATTGTTGTAGGAGGTAGCTAGTTTAAGGTTGTTTTTTGATAGGTTAGTATAGATGGGAGATGTGTAGAGGAGGCTGAAAATTAGATGGGTATGGGCAATAGTTGTTCTAGCTGTTGGAGTAAGGAAGTGTTTAATCCTATAGAGGGAGCCTAATTTTCTGTTAACTGTTTTTATTGTTGTGTTAATATGTGTGTCAAAGTTAAGATTATGGTTTATTGTTACCCCTAAGAGCTTGGTAGTTGGGTCAGGAGATATGACAATGCCATCACTGGATATAACTGTGAAGTCAATTGGGGGGACCTTTGTGTGGAAGTGAAGAGTAGTAGTTTTGTCTTTTTAGGGTTCAGGAGGAGGCTGTGTTGTAAGAACCAGTATTCCACTATGTTAAGCACTGTTTGGGTAATGGACTAGAGTTTAGGTGTAGAGGTAGCCGAGCATATTAGCGTGGAGTCATCAGCATATTGGATACATGTAGCTTGAGGAATTATTAGACTAAGATCATTGATGAAAATTGAGAAAAGGAGAGGGCCCAGGATAGAACCTTGAGGGACTCCTAGGGTAATAGAAAGGTGAGAGGACAGATTATTTTCCCAAAGCACAGCCTGTTGCCTGTTTTCAAGGTAGGCTTTAAACCATTGTAAAGCCTGTGTATCTAGTGAGAGAGACTTAAGTATATTCAAGAGAAGCTGATGGTTGACCATATCAAAGGCTTTTGATGAATCGATAGAGTGCTGAGGATAGAGTATTGTTGTTTCAGTTATTGTTAATACAGTCAAAAAAAGGTTTTATGAGGGCTGCGGTGGTACTATGGTAAGGGCTGAAGCCTTGCTGAAAGTTAGCTAGTAAGTTATTTTGCAATAGGTAGTCTAGTAGTTGGCGGTGGATACATTTTTCCATTATTTTAGCTAAAGAAGAGTAAAGCTATTGGGCGGTAGTTTGAGAGTTCAGTTGAGTTGCCACCTTTGTGGGATAATATGGGAGACTTTCCAGATAGATGGGATCATTCCTTCGGTAATGGTTCTATTTATTAGGATGGAAATGGGAAAGGTTACTACTGATGCAGCTATCTGTAGATATTCTGCTGGTAGAAGGTCAGCTGAGGGGGGTGCAATGTTTTATTTTATGAAGAAGAGTGCAGATGAGGGATGTTGGCACTGGTTGTAAATTAAATGAGAGGGTTAAAGTAGTCAAGGAGGATGACAAACTTGTGCTAACAGGAGGTAATGAATTAGCAAGAGTTTGGACTGCATCAGTAAAGAAGGTATTAGAGGCATTAGCAATATACTTGGGACTTTCATAGGTGTGTCCTGTTAGGGTGGAAGTTTTGGACTGACCTGGGTGGAGGAGTCTATTTATGCCTTCCCAGAACTTTTGAGGTTTGTATTGGTGGGTTTGCTGGTTGTTGTGGTAAAATCTTATTTTATCTAGAAGTATAGATGTTTTGGTAGCATTTCTCAGCTGTCTAAATGTTAGATGATCAGATGGGTTTTTTAGTTGCTCGCCATTTGGCCCAGATTTTATTTCTTAGTAGAATTTTGTGCCTTGTCTCTTTTGTTAGCCATGCAGCAGTTTTAGTCCTTTCTGACTGAGCGGGATGGGGAATGATAGTCCTGGATTTCTAAGGATTTGGCATTAAAGTAGGATACTGCTTCGTCTAATTGGAGGTGTCTTAGGGGTGACCAGTCACATGCTTTCAGTTCAGTTTGGAAGTTAATAGGGTTAAAGTTTTTGTTGGATTGAATGGTTTTATATAAGGTTGGTTTATGAGTCTTGATCTTTTGCCTGATTATGTAGGTCAGTGAGTGGTTACTGACATCATCAGGAAGGATACCTGCTTCATAAGAGAGGGGGTGACTATTAGTATTCAGTCTAGAGTAGTTTCCTTGTTGTTAGGTTTATGGACCCTGGTGGGGGAGGTAATAGTTTGGGAAAACCATAAAGGTTTATGTGGGTAGTCTGGCTGGCTGAGATGCAGGTGTTCCAGTCAATATTAAAGTCACCCAGGACAATGGTTTCTTGTGGGTAGTTAGTTGAAAGCCAGGAAAGGATATTTTCTAGGATGTTTATATTGTTACATGGATGGACGTAGACGCATATTATGTAGATGGATTTATAGGTGTTGATTTGGAGTTTAGAAATAAGGATTTCAGTGTTGCTAACAGAAGGTGTTTGCACATCTATTGGTGTTAACTGCAACTGTGATTTATATAATATTGCTACACCCCTGCCCTTTTTGGTTATTTGATGTAATCTCAGGATATTGTATCCTGGTGGGGTGATTTCATTGTCCTGTGTTACAGGTTTTAACCATGTTTCTGTTAGGCAAAGGATGTCAAACGAGTGAACATCTAATAAATAATAAAACACAAGACAATACTTCTCAATTCAACACAGTGCTAATCAAGAGTTCAGAAATCACAGGAACTTTAAAACAATATTGTAGGATAGTCGTGACATAAATATAGAAAACAGCTAGACTAATCTGGCTAAATTCCTATTTAACTCTAAGAGAAACTATGTCCTAAATTACTTTACTTACAAGGCAAAGTGCTGGTGAGTTGTTGTCAACTTCAGACAAAATCCAAAATGCTCAGTCTTTCTAAATAAGAAAGTCTTAAATTGATAATACCCAGTTCTGCTGACTCATTTCACATTGCATCATTTTTATCACTTCTTTTTTACTTCCCAGGCTAACAGAATCTCAAAATTTATATTTCTTTATAAGCTGCACCTGGCCAGGAAGCTACAGCAATAAAAGACGCTTTTACATACAAAATCTAGCAATTATCTCTGTCTTAAAACAATAGAAAGAATTTGCTGGTCCAGACATCCTGTCTCCAAGCTTGAGATCAAATACAGTGGCAATTCTTTACTTAACAGCTTTCTTCCAACAGGGTGCACTGTGGTTACATTTTTGAAGTTCAGCATATAACACAATTTTCTTACATTTCATTTTCTTACATTTGTAAAAACAAGCCTGTGGATTATATTAATATTTACAATGACATAGAATTATCTACAAAATGCTGTCTAGCTAGGCTGGCAGACTTCACAGTGGCAAATGGAACCTCAAAGTTGAGGGTTTGCCTCAGTGGGTCCATTTAAGTAAATCTGATGGGTAACATTCCACAATTGTCATGGGAGTTATTTCTGTATAAATTGGAAATTACCATCCTTAGAATGTGTTGAGAATGGTAACATTTGTCATTATGCAGTCCCAGGTAGGTCAAAGAAAGTGGCATAACATGTACCTGAAGTGCTAAAAGACAAAATGACCTGATGTCTGCGTGTGTAGTAATTCTGCTTTGCCTTCATTTCCAGTTAGAAATGAAACATACGTATTTGTCAGGAGCAGCAAAAAGAAAGCTTCAGCAGCAGAGGAATGGGGATGTGAAGAGACAGGGTTCCATTAAGACATTTTTCTGTGGATCATCAGAGAGGAGGGAGATTCAGGAAGAGCTCTACCTTCACGACAACACAGTGGTTCTGCATTACAAGCTACCTTCTAAGAGCCCAGCATCTTTATGATAGAAAGTGACCACTCTGTGGCTGCACCACAGACTATCTCCAGTAAACCTACAGCTGTTCCCCTGGGTGTAATTATGTCAACAAATGCGGATTCATCTTTAGAAGTGCTGCCTGGATCACCAGAGTTTGTTACAGAAGCAGCCCATACTTTTGCAGTTGAACTTGGTCAGACTTGATAAGGGATGTGTTTAGAATAGGTATTATTCAGCATGGACCTGTGCAAGTGATGTTGCCACTGTTCCCAGTCAATGAACAGTAAAGAAGATTTACACTGGAACTATTTTCATATGCTGCCTAATGTGGAGAGAGAAAAACGCACTTGGTTGACATATGCAGTTTCAAAAGATGTACAGTTTTGCTTTGCATGCAAATTATTTGGACATTCTAGCCATCTTCTTAGGTCAGATGGTTACAGAGCACGGAGAGAGAGAGAGAGAGATGTCCAAAGCTTTATACAGCCATGACCAAGCACCAAAGCATGCAGCATGCATGCTGAAGTGAAAGCAACTGGACAATAGAGCAAAGAGTAGGCAGACAATGGATGATAGGAGATGAACAGAGGTTGAAAAAGTGACAACTCACTAGTACAGTGTGTTAGAATGACTTATAGCTATTGTCCAATACCTGGTGGAACAGAACATGACATTCCATGGTACAAGTGATGTCTTGTACACCTAGAGCAATGGTAATTTCTTAGGTCAAGTGCAGCTTTTGTCGCTGTTTCTGTCCTGGCTGAACATTTGTGTCATATTAGGAATAAAGAAGTAATGGACCACTGCTTTGGGAAGGACATGCAGAATTAAATTTTCCAGCTGATTGTAAATGCTATTTTAAGAACCATCGTAGTGAAGGTGAAGGATGGTACTTACATTTACATGATTCTTGATTGCACGCCAGACATCAGCAACTAAGGGCAAATGACTAGTAGTTAGGTATGTGGATATTTCAAGGACTGCAGCCACAGATGAACATTTTCTGGGATTTGTCTTTGTGAATGATATAACTGGGGCAAGACTTACAGAAACACTTCTTCAGACGCTGTAAAATCATCAACTGGACATTAACGACTGTTGTGGACAAGGATATGACAATGGCAGCAACATGAAGAGGAAACAAGCTGGAGTGCAGGCCCACATAAAACAGATGAATTCAATGGCTTTTTATGAGCCATGTGTCTGCCATTATTTAAATCTTATAGTTAGTGATGGAGTTACATTCATCACTACAGGCAGTGTCATTCTTTGCATATCTGCAGAACATTTACATACTCTGTTCAGCATCTGTGATACAATGTCAGATCTTGAAGCAATAGTAAAAATACAAAAGCACCTTAAGGCCAAAGAATCCCAAGTAAAGCGTAGAACAAAAGCACAAAACTCCAGGTATTCACCGCAACATTTTAATAGTCAAGTAAAACAGACAAAGCTTTTGAGTAGAACTCTTTCTCAATGTATTAAATCAACAGCATAAATTACTTCATTTTTAAAAAACATTTTCAACCAATCTGCTCACATAATCAAATAATTAATTACTTCATTTTTAAAAAAAACATTTCAACCAATCCTCTCACATAATCAATTAATTAAATAAACTGAAAGTGCCCTGTCTCAAACATATAATAAATGTAATACACCTATATAAATACAAATATATATGAATATAACTATAAAAATACTATAAAAGATAAACATTTAAAAGCTCAAATAATTTCATGCCTTTGTTTTAAAACAAGTTTGATACTGACAGCAGAATTTAAACCTGGGAGATGGGCTGCTCGAAAGTTTATTTATTTATTTGTGCTTTAGATCTTGAAACAACACATAAATGTCACTGTGAAGCCACTGTCTGAGACTTGCTGGGAATGCAGGAGAGACTCTGTCAAGGCAGTAAGAGTTTAGTTGAAGGGAGTCATGGAAGCATTACAGGAGATAGGTGAAGCAGTTTGTACAAGTGATGCTGCAACATATCAACAAGCAAGGGGACTGTGCTTGGAACTTATGTCATACAGGTCATTGTATGTTTAGTGGTTTGGTATGATGTGCTGACAGAGGTAAATTGTGCAAGCAAAGTTCCACAGAGTTCATTTGTTGATATTTCAACATGTGTCAAAGTGCGGGCATCAACTATGGAAGACACATTGATCCAACAGTGCAAGGCTCTGAAATAACTACTGACTGACAGGATAAGTGGCCACTGTGACATTGATGACTCTGACCTTGGATATGAACTGAAAAGCCTTTCTTGAATGATTGATAATGAATCCTCACTACTGACTGTATTAAATTTCCTCATTTGCAACCACTTGCAAGACATTTATATAAATATTTACAGTATGTTTCAATGCGCATTTATTTGACTGCACCTTTTACAGAGGCTACTGTAGAATGCAGCTTTTCTAAGCTGAAACACATAAAGACATACCTACACTCATCAATGAGTCAGGAGAGACTTTCAGGCATAGCTGTGCTCTCAACTGAGCATGAAGTGGAACAAGGTTTATCACACAGCAGCCTCATTGAAAGACATTGTCTAGAAGAAAATTTGTAAGATCCCAGTAAAACTCTAGGTATGTGCTCATATTTCCTTTCCAGTTGTTGTTGTCTTTCGGCTTTTTCCCGGTTAGGGGTCGCCACAGCGGAACTCCGGTCCTCTAATGATTGGCAGTAGATTTTTATGAACACTGAGGTGCCAGTTTGACGTTAAACCTTCAAAGAAGGCACGCCCATTTGCGCATGTCTTTCGAATGCCCACCCAACCACGGGGAGGACATGCAGACTCCACACAGAAGGCACTCCCCGCACTCCAGCCGAGAATCAAACGGGA
Organism: Protopterus annectens; assembly: GCF_019279795.1. Lineage (NCBI taxonomy): Eukaryota > Metazoa > Chordata > Ceratodontiformes > Protopteridae > Protopterus > Protopterus annectens. The sequence goes on from NC_056741.1 coordinate 1,851,046,144, forward strand.
GAACCTCTTGTCTAGTTGTCTGTTTTGTGTCACTGTTCAGACTTGCTGTAGTGCTGTCTTTACCATATGTGGGTGTCTGTCCTGTGTGAAAGAGTCTGTAGTTGTCTGTCTTGGTGTGCCTGTGCCCTGTGTGAGGGAGTTTGTGTGAGAGTCTCTGTTCAGCCTTGTTATATTGCTGTCTTTGTCTTGTGTATCTGTGTGTGTAGGAGTCAGTGCGGGTGTCTTTGTATACCTCTGTGGGACTGGCTACCTTGGTGTGATACAGAGGCTTGTCATAATGTAACAACATTGCTACTAAATGCCAGTCAGTCATAGCTCTCAATCTCATGGCAGAAAAAAATCTGGACAAAGCAAAATGTATCAGGGGTGACAGTTCCAAAAATTAGGACAAATTTTAAATATTGCTCTTATAAACTTAAATAATTGCTAGAATAAAAGGTATTGTGTTACTATGCATTTTCTGAAGGATATGAAGTCTGAAACTCAAATGCCTGTCATTATTTAGTGAATTCAACCATCAATGTTTTGCCACAAAAAATCCAGAAAACTACAAATTTTGAGGAACAGATCAACAATGAGTCAAATCTGGACATGCTGTGAAAATCTGGGTAGATGAGTATGATGTCAGTGTGTATGCACCTCTGAGTGGATACTTTGCTGTGGCACAGGGGTTTGTCATAATGTAGCATTGGTACTAAATGCCAGTCAGTGTGCATGTACCTTCGAGTGGCTACCTTGCTGTGGTACTGGGGCGTGTCATAATGTAACATTGGTACTAAATGCCAGTCAGCGTGTATACCTTGGCACATCAGTTCTTAATGATCTGAATGTAGTAACACTATAGTGGTCGTTAAATGGTGCTGGATCAGCTTGACAGGGAATGGGGTGTGACAGCAATGTGGTCACACTTTATATTCTCCTGAGTAGAACCCCCAACTTCAAAAACTAGACAAACTGGTGAAAACAAGAAAAGGCAAGCAAACTGTAGGTACACCACACCGTTTAATTGTGAGTGCTTTCGTCGAAGCCAATGCTCCAACTTCTTCAGACAAATTCAAGACAATGAATCAACTCTCTTTATACATAAAACCCATTAAAAAATTAGATCCAACTAAGACAATTAAGGTTTATACCCATTGAATAAAATCAATTAATTGTAAACATTAATAAAATACCTCGAATACAATTTACATTAAAAACTCTTACTCATACAAGAAGCATTATAAAATATATATATAAAAAATTCAGAAATGTTTGCTTGTTTATACTTTTAAAACCTATGTATGTATATGCAATATGTAACTATACAAATAGTTTGTTGATACTTGTTGCAAAAAATTAATTATTACAAATAGTTGTTAATTCATCGTAAATAATTATTACATCAAAATCAAAAAATCAATAAATCAAAAAATTCAACCAAGTAAACTCATAATCAACACATCCTTACATATAAACAAAAGCTGTAAATGTGTTGTTATAAAAAAGCACTAAGCCAACCACTATCATGGTATAATAGGATTAGAAACTAAACTAACTGTTTTCTCATCTAGTAAGTGCTTTAAGCTTTAATATGCATGTGATTGATGCTTATTATATTTAAACCAGGTGGTATGTGAGCAAATGTGTGAATTTACCACATCAGCTCACATTCTTCCAGTTTCATTTCCCATGGGACTCCCCTCGTACTATGTTCGACTTGCTGTAACACTGCAAATTGGAACCTATGTGTAGGATTATCCAAGTTACGTTTAGCTAACACATTTGTGGTTACTTTCTTGTGTATACTATACTGGTGTTTGTAAATCCTCTGTTTAATTTTTCTTTCAGTTTTACCAATATAGTATGATGTACATAATTCACACAAAGCTTCGTACACTACCCCTTTAGAATCACAGTTAAATTTCCGTTTTAGGGCTTAGGGTCTTTCCCTAATGGAGAATCCGTTGCCTATTTTAATGAATTTACATTGCGGGCAATAACCACATTTACCCATACCAGTAAAACCTTTGTGTTCTTTCCTCTGTTTTTCCAAGAGACATTTCAAATTTGGTCCCCTCCTATAAGTGAATTGTGAAGTTGCCTCAAATATTTTATTTAGACTACTGTCTTCCAAAATTATGGGCCATTTCTTGACTAAAATGTCCCTGATGTTCTTAGAATCCATTGAAGAGGTAATTAGAAAACTACTTCCTAAATTGCATATTGGGTCCGCCCTCCTTTGGTTGGCTTCTTCTATAGCTCCATACTGTATCTCACCATATCCTTTATGCACTATTGGTCTAAAATGACCAGACTGCCTCTTAATGTTTACTTCTTGGAAAATATGTTCAAGGAAACATTCTGGATAGCCCCTCTTTAGGAACATAGATTTTAACAGTTCACATTCCATTACATAATCATTGTCAGCAGTGACCATCCTAGCAGTCCTTACCACCTGTCCTTTTACGACTGCCTTTTTCTGGTAGTAAGGGTGACTGCTCGTAAAATGCAAAAATGCATTTGAATAGGTGGGTTTCTGATATATGGTCATTCTATATCTACAATTGACCCTATCCTTTGATAAATTCACATCCAAGAAATTAATGGAATCCATCCCCACTTAAAAGGTGAATTCCAAAAAGTCAGTCAAATGAGTAATGGCTACAATAAAGGATTCTATTGATGTAACTTCCCCTTTCCAGATGAAACACATGTCCTCGTGGTATCTAGTATACCAAACCACGTGATCCTGGAACAGGGTGTTATTGAATAAAAGTACCCTCTCCCAATAGGCCATTACGCAATTAGCGAAGCTGCTAGCACAGGGCGATCCCATCACAACTCCTGTTTTTTCTATAAAGAATTCCCCATTAAAAAACATAAAATTATTAGAGAAAACTAACTCAAGGAGGGTTTCAGCTAAACAGATGTCTCCATCATCCATGCCTTTCATATTCAGAAATTCTCTAACCCACTCTATGCCTAACTCCTGAGGTATCACTGTGTACAAATATTTTATGTCCACAGTAAGGAAGGTATAATTCTCATTGAATTCCAAATTGTTAATACTCTCCAAAAAACTCCATGAGCCATGGCAGATCTGTGGTTTGGTAATTAAAGGTTTAAGATTGTCAATAAATTTCACACTTGCATACGTGATTGACCCTCACCCATCAACTATAGGTCTAAAAGGAGGGTTACTAAGGTTTTTATGTATTTTTGGAGAACCGAATAGGGTGGGTATTATAGGTGCTGGCATTGACAAATACTGGAATGTATGAATATCGATGCGACCTTCCAAAAATAAGTAATCCAAGATGCTACTAATCCTCCTATAAACACCATTAACTTCATTTAAGCTAACATGCTCATACACATCAGTGTCAAGATATTCAACCATTCTGTTTACATAATCACTTTGATCCATAAAACACCAATCCCCCACCCTTAACAGGCTTCATTACTCTAATATTACACATATTCAATAAATTCACAAAATCAAGGTCTTCAGGAGAAATATTTCTATTGGCATTCTTGTAGTGTCTATTACTCAACAATGCTCTCAAGTCCATTTCACATACTTTTTCAAAAATAGCAAGTGACTCATGAAGAGGCAGGTTGAACAAGCTAGATACTCTCAAGTTGTTCATAAGAGAAGAATTAATACCCATCAGACATGTAAGATTCAGTTTATGAACAAACAGTTTAAGGTCAAGAATAGTCTTAACCAAATCAGCTCTTCTATCTGGCACAAAAGAAAGCCCCTTAGCAAACACATTTACCATCTTACTGTCAATACTTAATGATGTGAAATTGAACATTTTAAAATCCCCTTCAGAACTTACAAGAATTTGTAAATTATCTTGTAAAACCTGGTTCATCTCCTCAGCCAATTCTGGCATCTCCTTTTTTGTCCCTGATTCCTTTTGTTGTGCCGTTGATTGCACTGGTTGCCTCGACCCTCCTGAAAACCCCAATTGTTATTCCTGTTGTTATTATTGTTGTTGCTATTATTAAGTGCCTCTTCCTGCTGATGACCATTCATCTGCTGGTGGTTATTTTTGATTCTTTCACTGCACCGTAAAGGAGGTGTTCGTGTTTGCATTTCTGCGTTCTCGTCATTATTTGCGTCATTGTCCATGTTCACAGTATCATTGGGTGGACATTGACCAAGTAAGCTTTGTGAGTTATCGATAGGCTTAGCTACTTCTGGGGGTGGTGGATAAGCAAAGCCTTTAGAGTATTCGTTAATGTCTCTAAGAATTTTCTTCTTCTTGATATCCAGTGCTTTCGCGAAACTAGAATCAATACTGAAAGAAAAATTAAAAAGAGGATTTACAAACACCAGTATGGTATACACAAGAAAGTAACCACAAATGCGTTAGCTAAACATATCTTGGATAATCCAACACATAGGTTCCAATTTGCAGTTTTACAGCAAGTCAAACATAGTACGAGGTGAGGCCCATGGGAATTGAAACTGGAAGAATGTGAGCTGATGTGGCAAATTCACACATTTGCTCACATACCACCCGGTTTAAATGAATATGCATCAATCAGATGTATATTAAAGCTTAAAGCACTTACTAGATGAGAAAACAGTTAGTTTAGTTTCTAATCCTATTATACTATGATAGTGGTTGGCTTAGTGCTTTTTTATAACAACACATATGCTTTTTTATAACAACACATATGCATAGGTGAATTGTTGCTGTTTACATTTTTCATCTACAGCTTTTGTTTATATGTAAGGATGTGTTGATTATGAGTTTACTTGGTTGAATTTTTTGATTTATAGATTTTTTTGGTTTTGATGTAATAATTATTTAAGATGAATTAACAACTATTTGTAATTCATTTTTTTTGCAACAAGTATCCACAACAAACTATTTCTATAGTTACATATTGCATGTACATACATAAGTTTTAAAAGTATAAACAAGCAAATATTTCTGATTTTTTTATATATATATTCTATAATGCTTGTTGTAGGAGTAAGAGTTTTTAATGCAAATCGTATTAGAGGTATTTATTAATGTTTACAATTAATTGATTTTATTCAGTGAGTATAAACTTTAATTGTCGTAGTTGGATCTAATTTGTAAATGGGTTTTATGTATAAAGAGAGTTGATTCATTGTCTTGAATTTGTCTGAAGAAATTGGAGCATTGGCTTCGGTGAAAGCGCTCACAATTAAACGGTGTGGTGTACCTACAGTTTGCTTGTCTTTTCTTGTTAGGACCCCCAACTTGAAACTTGCTGGGGGCCCCCAGAATGCTAGAATCAGCCCTGGACTGGTCCAAGATTTGTCCTTTCTAAACACCTTTGTAAAAGTTCTGAAATTCAAAATGCTAACCTTAGAATCACTCCTAGCATTGCCTCCAGACTACTGTTTCTTGGTGACTCAAGATCTCAAGGATGCTTATTATCATGTTCCTATTGCTCCCAATTTCAGGAAATTTTTGAGGCTCTGTCTGGCTTACATTACCAGTCTTCTGCATTAACCTTTTGGGTATCTACTGCAGCTGGAATGTTTCGAAAATATCTGGCCCCAGTGGTTGCCTATTACAGAATCCTTGGCATTCACAGTTTTTCTTGTGTAGATGACTTGCTGATTTATGCAAATTCTGTATCCAGGTGATTGTAGTCCTTAGGCAAGGTCACATCCCTCCTTTCTGACCTAGGCTTCAAAAAGACCCTTTAAAAGTCCTTCATCACACCCTGTCAATGAATTGTTTTCCTGGGGTGTTGGATTGCTTCAGCAAGAGAATTCCTCAAACTTTTAGGCCTCTTTTCATCAATGATCCTCATGATACCACTAGCTGGACTACATATGAGAAAAATACAATTGTTAGACCTAGCACCTTTATCCCTTGGAGTTCCAGGCACCAGTACTGGTATTTGTGAAAAGGACCTGCAGTGCTGGAGGGATCAAATGTCTCTGCATCTGTGACTTCCTTGCTTCACATCCCAGTCCAGTCTGTCCAGACAGACTCTTCAGATTTTTCATGGGGAGTAGTGTCCATGGGAGTTCAACTGCAAGGCTTGTGGGGTCCGCAGGACATGGCGAAGCACATAAATGTAAAAAGATGTTGGCAGTGATTCATGCCTTCAAAGTTCTTCACCATTTATGCAGTCCAGGTCCTCTTCTAGTGGTCATAATCAACACTACTGTGATGTGGTACCTAAAAAGGCAAGGGGGAACAAAGGCATACCCTGTTTGCCTGTTAGCAGTGATGGCCTTAGAGTTGGCTGTACAGCATTCTCTGACTCTTCAGGCCTTCTGTCAGAGCAAAACACAGTGGCAGACAGAGTTAGCAGATCCTGGACAGACTCTCATGAGTGGAAGCTCCATGTAGAAATCTTCCAGGACTTGAATCGGATGTGGGGAACACCTCAAGTAGATTTGTTTGCTTCATTTCAAAACAGACAACTGAAATTTTCTGTTAACGACATCCTATCAACCATGCTTAGAAGACAATCTGTTATTCCTATATTTTGAAATGTTCCTGTATGTCTGTCTGTCTACCCTTTCCAATAATTTCTAAGGTACTTCTAAAAATTCATAAATAATTACCTAAGATCATTGTGATAACCCCCTTTTGGCCCAGGCCAACTTTGTTCTGCCCTTTAATGACATTGTCCAAGGGGTAATTATTACAACCTTCCTCACAGACTGTATCTGCTCACACTACATCAGGGACAAATGGTACACCCCAGCTTAGAGTAATTGCAACTGAGTCTGGATTATGTTATTTTGATACCATTTAAGCGCTCATTCCATAAGGATGTGCATTAAGTATTTAAAGAGGCAAGAAAAATCTTCCACTAAAAATCTTACATTTCCAAGTGGAAGAGGTTTTCTATGTGGTCCCTAGCTAATAACAGACATCTCAGAAGGTTTTCAACCCCTCTAGTTTTGAAATATCATAAGTGCATCTTGCAGGCACCTCAGCTTGTCTGCCCATGGATTTCCCTCTTTCATCTCATTTTGTGGTAAACAGTTTCCTCAAAACAAATTTCTTCTGCTTGGGATCTCAACTTTGTTCTTGATCATACCTCCTTCTGAATCTGCCTTTCAGACTGATTTATGGTTCATTACTTGGAAGATTGTTTTACTCATTGCTCTGACATCTGCACTCTGCCATGGTGGGGTCTGAATTGAGAAATGATAAATCACCAAGAAAGGAGAGTAGCATTGCTGGAACTGAATTCATCCTCAAGTCTTGGTGAGTACCTTCATTTAGTGGTAGGTGACAGGCCAAACAGAGCCATAAAGATGATAGAGTAGACTACTGAGGATAAGAAAGAATAATGTATTGTTACTATTATGCAAGAAGCCCAGAATTTCCAGATGAAAGATATATAAACAGAATAAGAGAGAAATGAAAGGAAAGAAAAATGCTTCCACAAGAAAAACTGCCAGAAGTTTCATTTAAAATGTGTGTTCATTAATACAACAGATCCATGAAAAACACTATATAGACCAAGAAACCTTGTTCCGTTTGGAAAAAGAAGTGACTGGGGAAGTGCAAAAATTTAAAGAACAAAATTTAGAGATGTTTGAAGGGTATAAAAAAGAAATATGGACATGGGAAAGAGAGATCTGATATGGTGCAATATTTATGCAAAGGAGAATGCCAAATTAATCAACACAAAAAAGGCAGCCCAAAAGATATTCAAAGAGAAATACAGGCAAAGGCATCCAGATATGGAATATTTCACAATAAAAAAATAAGATCACAGAGGGAATGCAGAACAGCAGATTAGTGAAGTAGAAGTTAAAAATTAGAATCTAAAGTTATGGAATATTTGCAAGGTGAAAGATTCAGTGTAGAAAGTCTAACACAAGTTATATCACAGCATGATGGAAAGAGTCCCCAAAGTAAGGAGAAACCATAGGAGCAGGAGACATCTGAAGAAGAAATATGGACATGGGCAAGAAAAAGATATTTAATACGGTGCAATATTTATGCAAAGGAGAAAGCAAGACTAATCAATACAAAAAGAGCAGCACCAAGATATTTGAAGAGAAATTCAGGAAAATACATCCGGATATGGAAAATTTTACAATCCAAAAAAATAAGAAAACAGAGGAAAAGTAGAAAAGAGGATTAGTAATGGAGAAGTTAAAGAAAGAGAAATTGATGTTATGGGTTACCTGCAAAGTGAAGGATTCAGTGTAGAAAATTTTACTCAGATAACAACACAACAGGATAGGGCAATGGACACCCAAATTAGGGAGAAACCAGTGGAGTGAGAAGCATCTAATCAGTTGCCATATGAAGATACTTTGGAGTATCCCATAGGAAACAAATACAGATGTTCAGCTGGAGCTATACAGCAAGGGAAAGAACATAAAACTGTGGCAACTCTGACATACTCACTGTCATGGAGTGATAGGCCAGTGAGTTCCCATATGACAGCAATGGATGACACAGGGCAAAAGTGAAGAGAATGTGGCACAGGAAGATGCTCTGGAATTTTCTATAGAATGCCCACAGGAAATGGAGAACAAAGAATCTACCCTCAGTTTAGGATAAAATGATCCAAGAGAAGAGTTTCTTGATTTAATAGAGATGGATAGACATATTAAGATCATTGAAAGAAATAGACTGCAGAAGGTCAATAAAACCCAAAAAGTTAAAAGTTTGATAAAACAAATGAACACTAACTAGGACTGTCCATAGAGATTCATGCAGTATAACAGAAGTAAACTAAATACATTACTGTGCATGCAAATTAATAACATATAAAGTCCTACCACAAAAACACAGGGTAGTAAGGGAAAGGATGGGGAGAAATTGAATTCCATCATGGAAGTAAAATAGAGAAAACAATAAAGCAATTAAAACAAGAAGTGTCACTGTTAGAAGAGTATAGAAGAGGGAATAGATCAACAAAATACTGAGAGAGATGTGATAAAAGCAATGCACAGTATTATAACAGAACAGGATTTATCATGCACTATCGCAAATAATAAACTACAAACATGAGCACAGGCAGAAAAACTTTGAAGATACATAGATAAATATAAAGGAAGCATACAAAATAAGCAATCTATTGATGACCCAAAAAGTTTTATACAGAATTGGGAAACAAGGTAAAAGGAATTGAAAGACCACAAAAAAGGAGAAATAGATACATTTTTGGAGAAATATCTATGAAGATTCTATGCAACATAACAAAGATGCTAAATGAATGAAGTAAAAGAAAGACTAAACTTCAGATATGCAGGATATGAAATGGGATGAAGTAATGGGCAGAGAGACTGAAACAAAGTAAAGAAAATACTTTATTTGGAAATCCCCAGGCCCAGATGCAACACCTTGCTTCTGGCTAAAAGTATTAACATGTTTGCACAAAGAGTTAGCCATAAGTAAGAAGCATTTATATGCACACCCCAAACAGACACCAGCCTGGTTAACAACAGAAAAAACAATGCTACCCTAAAAAATATAGACAAATAGCTTGCCTTCCAAGGACGTAAAAAACACACACCAGAATTGATGCCAATAGAGTTTATAGTCATTTAGAAGAAAACTCAATCATGGTAATACAACAAAAGGGTAACAAAAGAAAGTCATATGGAACAAAGGATCATTTGTTATTAAATAAAGTCATAGTGGAGAACTGTAAAAAGGGGAAGAATCTAAGTATGACATTTTTTTTTACTACAAAAAAAATCATTTGACAGTATCCTACATTCATGGATAAAAGAGTGCTTAAAAATGTATAAGATACACCCTACACTGATAAATTACATCACAGAGACCATGAAACAGTGGCAAAACTCTTTGCAGTTAAGCCATGATAAAGGGCAAATTATTCCAAGGATAAAAATTCAAAGGGGTTATTACAGGGTGAATCTTTGTCACCACTGCTCTTTTGTCTTGCCCTTAACCCATTATGCTATCTGCTTAATAGATTAGGTCATGGCTATAATTTGGCTTCCCGAAAGCAACAAAGTGTAAAGACTTCTCATCTTCTTTTTGTAGATGATTTAAAACTGTATAGCACATTAGATGAGGAATTGAAAGCACAACTGCAAGTAGTCAAAACTTTTTTAGATGATATAAGAATGTAATTTGGTCTTGATAAATGTGCAAAAGCAACCTTTAAAGCCGGAAAGCTGCAGCACCAAGAGAACATCAGTTTGGGACAAGAATGTGATATAAAAGAACTTCAGCAAGGGGAGTGTATAAATATTTGGGAACTGATGAAAGATAAACAATAAAATATGAACAAATGCAAATAAAACTTGGTAAGGAATATTAAATTAATCCTAAAAGCAACATTAACATCTAGGAGCAAAGTTCAAGTTATAAACCAGTTTGCTCTTCCTGTCCTAACTTACAGTTTTGGAGTGACTGACTGGCCCCAAAAGGTGTTGGATCGATTAGACAGGAAAACAAGAAGGATGCTTCATGCTCATCAAATGATTTATAAAAATCAGTGCATACCAAGATTATATATTCCCCATTCCAAAAGAGATATGGGAATCCTTGAAATTGATTACATGTATAGATCCACAATCGTGGGACTGCATACATACAGTATCTGCTGACCTCACAAGACCCAGCCATAGTGAAAGTTTTGAAACATGCTGAGAATAAATCTAAGAGGACTTCCCTGCTTAGTCTAGCAGAAGCATATCGGTGTCAAGCAGGAATGGAAATCAAACCAGAAGTAGATAAAAATCAGATAGCAACTGAATTTGCCAAAAAGCAAAAGAAAGACTATAAGGTGGAGGATCAGATGTGAAGGAAAGAAATGTGGAAAACGCATAAGTATAGTTGCAAGTATAGAAAACTGGAACAACCTCATGTTGATCAGGATCGAATGCAGGAATGGTTAAGGAGAGGTGAATTCAAGCTAAAAGACAAAAGGTTAATATTGGCGGCCCAAGGTAGTGGACTATGTACACATTGGTTTACAAAGTCCATTGAACATGTGGGAGAAACAGACAAATGTAGGTTTTGGCAAATAGAATTGGAAACAGTTGCACACCTTTTTGCTGGTTGTGATATACTAATGGCAGAAGGACTGTATACTGAAAGGCATAATAATGTGGCAAGAGTGTTGCACTGGGGATTGTGCAAACATTATAATACTGAAGTAGCTGAAAAACTCTGGAAACATGAGCCACAAAGCATCATACTGTTACCTGTAATGGTAGATTTTTGAATTATGCACTGCCTTAGTGGCAGCACCTACCAACCATTCCCCAGAATGTGCAAAGATGAAGTGGGTTTCAACTTCTTTGATTTGGTTGTTGTTGGATTTGGTTTTTATATGGTATTATGATGGCTGTAAATTCTCTCTTGCTAAATGATTCTGGCTTCAGGTACTTTCCTCCTCTTCTATGTAGAACTTGAACACTCGCCTCCTGTGATAACTCTAGGCTTCCATCTTCGGATATTCTCAGCCAATCAACTATCACATGAAGAAGGAAGGAGGGGAGTCTGAGCTTTTGAAAGCTAGCCAGTCCTGGATTGCCTTGGCAGATGACCTAAAATGCCACTGAAGCAGTGAGGAATTCCAACATCTACTGTTACAGGTAAGTAGGACTTGCACATCTGTACTTTTCAGGTATGGCCGATTCATGTGACTACATGCCTTGGATGTCGAAAAACATCAGCAACATTAGCAAGAACCTACATGGACACAGGAAAGACGTGCAAACTAAATATAGAAGGCACCTCTGACAGGACCAAAATTGCAAAACCAAGTGCTATGAGACAACATTGCTAACTGCCACACCGTTATGTCATTGTAGCGTCAAGTTTTAAAATAGAACATAAACAATTTTAAATTTAATGCAATCACATCAAAAAGTGTAAATTCACCTAAATTCAGTTTTGAAGAAAATGGCTCTGTGCTTTGTGAGCTATCCCCACAAACATAACTATGCAATTCCGAGGTCAAAAACATGGAAAAAATAAACATATTCTTATCCCATTTTTCTGATACTGTGTATATCAGTCAACAAAAGTCCCTTTTAGTAACTGCTTTCCCAAAATAATTAATTTTGTTGATTGGCAGTAGAAGAAGTAGTTCATCAAAATTAATTCCAGCATTCTGATCCACTCCGTCTCTCTGTCACTATACAGACATGTGTTAATAAGGCTCGACTTGAATACCCCTGTCATCACTGGGATGCAGAATATTTTGGGTATGTTAAAAAGTAATCATGAGATGCATGGCATAAAGGCTGAAGGGATAAGTCTGAGGCATTGATTGTCAGTCACATTTCTTGACTTACCCTGGTATTGAAAAAGGGCTTCCCTAAATGGTAAGCCCTAACATGAGTGGCCAACCACTCAAGGATGCCCTTTCTGATTCAGAGAGAAGCCCGCTGTTGTGATTCTATACAGTTGATAGCATCACTGTGGTGGGCTGTATCCACAGCCATGCTAAATGCTGAGGAGCACCTTATATTAATTAATGATGTGTTCTCCTAGAAAAGGTCTGTGGTAATGGAGTTACATAACAGAGGGAGAATCAGTCAGCTCACTAAATTAGCGCAGCCCAAATTCCTCCATTATAATATATGTTGGAGTTCACATTACAGTTAAGATTAGATAAGATGCAGAGGCAATATAGTGGTGGGGGTGTGTGACTGCATGTATGTGTGTGGCTGTGTGGGAACATGTCTGCAGGGGTTTAAATGGTCTCAGTTGACTGTGTGTGTGTGTGTGTGTGTGTGTGTGTGTGTGTGTGTGTGTGTGTGTGTGTGTGTGTGTGTGTGTGTGTGTGTGTGTGTGTGTCCCTGCATGGATGGTCACAGTATGGGGACATTAGTTAGGGGACCAATAGTGTAACTGTGCCCATGCATATTGTTGAAAGAGTGAACATGTACGTAAGTGTAGTCAAGTGAGTAGGGGAGTGGTTTAATCTTACTTGCACTTGTGCATTTTTATATATATGAATGTCTACATGTGTGTGGCAGAGTGAATGAGGGGGTGCCTGTGTTAATATAATGCATGATCCTGCAGTGATAATTACTGCCAGCAAGTGCTGTTTAGCACTGGCAGTAATTACACCTGATTTAGAGACATGCAAATTAGCCAATAATGAGGTCGTCCTCACTGCGGCAAAACTTGTGTCTGACTCGCATTATACATGGTCGTATAAACTTGAACCTTTGGCTTCTACAGTCTATGCTATTCTGAATCCAAGGGTTACTTTTAAATGTCCACAGTGTTAATACATAATTCAGAAGAAAACATTGCACCTGTTAACACTCCCTGAGGCGCTACCCTTATTGTTGCTTTGAGATTACAAGTTCAGACCTTTTTGACTTACTGGGCACAAAAATCTTGAAACTATGGCTGTTAGATTTCATTTGTTTAGTCATGATAACAGAACTGAGTGTAATATTTAAATCTTACATGTCATTCCTTGCTGATCCCTATAGCTAATACATTTATCTGAAGAATGTGGGTCTACAAAAATGAGTACAACAATTAATGCCAGCTTTTTAAAGAAATTTGCAAAGTTAAACATAGGGTAATATTAATTGTAATTATACAGTCTGATATGTTGCACTGTGAGCCAACTAATTTAATTTAACAGTAGTTAAATAATTTCTTATTCAGTCAGTGGGCACAGTGTTAATTCAGCTTGTGCTGCAGACTACTTCTCTGCATAGTAATGTAACTTCTATTGCACAAACCTGTTATTCCTGTTTTGGTTTTTACCAAAACTTCAGTTACTGTATGTTTGGACTTACAGCATGTTGAGCATCAACACACCTAGTACATTTTGTCAGAAACTTAACCAGATGAAATATTTTAAAAATAGTATATCTAATTCATCCCATCTGTCTGATCCATATGGTGGGGTTCTCATGCAGCTTGTCAGATCTGAGCCAGCAAAACTAGTGCTGCAGCCTTTAATTTTTGTCTTCCCATAATGCACTAGTGTGTGAAGCTACTGCATATTGCATTTGCTACCATAGCATTCAGATGTGTATTGCTGCCAATGCCAAGCTAAGCGCACCACCTCAGAGTTTTTACTATTTATTTAACTGTTTCTTCAATTGTGCTTCAATCTTTTTTAGAGAAGTTTTTTTTTCTCTGAGCTCCTTTTCCTTTTTGTCTTTTTGACTCGAGGGGTCTTGGTCTGCTATTGTCCATTCTTCCCCTTGTTTAAAAAAGAAAGTTAGTTAGCTAAAGGATAGATATTAATAATTATTGTTACTATCAGATAGTATTGGGTATTGGTTTAAGTATTGTACTGCCATACTGTTTGTGTGTGTGTGTGTGTGTGTGTGTGTGTGTGTGTGTGTGTGTGTGTGTGTGTGTGTGTGTGTGTGTGTGTGTGTGTGTGTGTGTATGTGTGTGTGTGTTTGTGGTTTATCTTTTACTTGAGTATTGACAAGAAGAGTTTTAAGAAGTGATTAGAAGTGGAAAAAAGTGCTAGAAGTGTGTCCATAAAGTTCTCCCATGACACCCATGAGTTGTGTATGGTGTGCTTGGGGGTGGAACATCTTTCAGATGAAGGTTCTGTCTGTGAATCTTTTAGGCTCCATTCCCTTTTGGACAGATGAAATAAATTTATTATTGGAGGGCTGCTACCTTCTGATCCTGAGGTTGACAAGCGCAAGAAAGCTTTGGAAAAAGACAAACACAAAGACAAGAAGAGATAAAGATATAGAACTCCATAAGCAAAGGGCTCAGGATTTGGAGCTGCTTTCAGCTCCAAAGGTGCCTGGAACTGAGTCGGTGTCTGCTCCGATGCCTACACATTTTCTGGCTTTGGCTCAATCTACATCACAACTGATTGTTATTTGTGACAGATCTCTGAAGAGATTGCTAAGAAGGATTTCTTCAGAGAGGTAGCTGTCTTGCATATCCTCCTGAACTCCATCTGATTCTTTTTTGACATCCTTCAGGAGAACCTCAATCTATTTTGGATCACATTATGTGGGCATGTCTGAGGACTCAGAGATGGATTTCAAGGGTGTATAGGGCTAGTTAAGCATCTCATACCTCATCTCCTTCCTTAGTACATGTTTCAGTGCCAGAGGTCTTTTCCTTTGGTACTGACCGACATTCCTAGCTTTGTTCCAGATGGTTTTGATCTGTTGTCGTCCCCCCCCGAAACTCTCACAGCCAAGTCTGTCTCTGGACCATTGTCTCAAGGCATTGTTTCTGGCACCATCTTTGGTGATATCTTGCACAGGCCCCTTTTTGGTGTCAGAGATATCAGCCTTCAAGACGTCATTGCAGATTCCCTCCTCTAGATTTCCATCATCTCAGTTTTGGGGATATCCTCTTTGGTGCTACCTACCTCTTCTTCTGGAAGGGTGGGCCTGACAACCAAGGAGTGTGAGGTGGATACAGCCTTTCAGGTCTTGGCAAGGATTATTGTTTCTCCAGTTAGAATGGATGCACTGGTGTTTCAGCCCCACCATGCATCCATGGATCAGAGACAACAACCATACTACCCAACTGCAGGAGTCCTCTTTGGAATCGGATCCAACTACCCCGATGTTCCAAGGAAGAGGACATGCAAGAAGAGGCACATAGACTCAACATCAGAGTCTGGTACTTCAGACACTGCCTCAGAATATTGAGAGGGTTTCTCCCACCCTCCTCCGGAAGATGCCACTTTTAGGCAAGATTCTTAAATTAATTCAGCACATTGACCTACCCTCTCAGGATAGTAAGGTTCTTTTTGAAACATGTGGCTCAGTTCTGTATGTCTTGGGTGGTGCCTCCAGTAGACTGCCTCATTGATTTGTCCATTAGGAGGTCATGTCAGGAGCCCAATGCCTGTGAGTCAGTACCTCACAAGCCAGACAAGATTCTCAGCCCAGCCCCCCCCCCCCAGGACAAATAGTTTTGGGCTGATTGTCCTGTGGTTGAGTCCATTACTGTGGCAGAAGCTACTAAAAAAAGAGCTGGCAGAGAGGACACAGCTACTGTTCATCCACACAGTGTGGAATCTTGGGCTACAGACAAGTTAGGGAAGCAGGGGTATATATTAGAAGACCGAAGACGCATTCTTTCGAATGCATCTTGGTCGAACTTAAAAGGCTGAAAACGCAAAATATCGAAGCGGCTGTTAAGCGAATTCTTTCCCTGGGAAAGAATTTGCTTGGCTGCTTCGGTACTTTGCCATTTTCAGCACTGTAGTGCGGTCTTGGAGTTGATATATTTAATTAGGGGGGTTGTGGGGTGTGCAGGGGGCGAAGCCCCCCACTTAATGTTTAAAATTGATTTTTATTTTTTTTTTTTTGTTGGAACAGCGATTTTTTTTCCCCTTGGAAAAAATCGCTGTTCTGACACTTCGACATTGTAAGCTTTCGCTTACATAGGGTCGATCAATCACCGTTCACTTTTTTAAGCATTTGGTGATTTAATATAGACCCGGAAGCAGGCTTATGCTTCAGGGATGAACTAGACCACTCATATGAGTCATTTCCAAAGTGATCTGGTGCAGCAAGCTGTAACCTTCCTGAAAAGGCTGCCTACATAAGATTTCAGAAAAGAATTGTTGACATCTCTGAGCATGTTGAATATTACTAATCTCTCTGTGAGGTTCATAATATAGTCATTGGAGAGGCATGTGCTGTGGGAGCAGGTATTACTATGAGGTATCATTCCTGTCTTCTCATTTGTCTCTTTGTGGATAACTTCAAAGTGGTCTTTAAGTGAAAGAAATATGCAGAAGTGTGAGCAAGACAGGACAATGCTTACTACTTTGGGAGTCAGATATAAGTCCCCTCAAAGATCATATAATGTGACCCAAAGAGGCCCAAATCTCTGTAGTTTAGAAAAGCCAAGCATCAGTTCTTTGAGTCTACTTCTGACATGAACATCTGTGACAGAGGTGGCCCCTTTAACAGACACAGACCCAGAGGATGAGGTGGACCACAGAACCAGGGATATGGTGGACCTTTCTCTGACAGGCAAACTCATCATCCCTGAAGTGAAGTGCAGCTATGGGTCATTTATCCCTCTAGCATCCTACATGGATGGCCATCACACAGGATATGTGGGTATGAAGGATGATATCCAGAGATTATGCATTTCTATTTTTGCACCCCTCCTCCAGGAAAAAAAAAAAACAGCTGTCACATGTACCATCCCAACCACAAAAAGCAGCCAAAAGAGAAGTTTTTTTTAATTAAAAAAAAAAAGAGCTCCCTCAAGACATCCAAATAGATCAGACAGGATCAAGTGTCTACTTAGAACTCTTTGGTGTCAAAGTAAAACAAGGACATCAGGCAAATTCTGGACTTCAGCCAATGAAATAACTATGTAAAGAAGACCCAGTTCAGGATGGCCACAGTGCAAGCAATTTTACCTTGCCTACAAGCAAGTGACTGGATATGCTTGGTCACTCTCCAGGACACCTATTTCCACATCAGAATAGTCAAAGCTTCCTGGAGATAGCTACACTTCTGCCTGGGAACCAGTCACCTTCAGTTCAGGGCCCTGCCTTCTGGTCTCACCACAGCCCCCCTGGTGCTCAACAGGTGCATGACTGTCACAGCCACACATCTCCAGCTCAAGGGGATTTTTAGTGTTTCCTTATCTGAAAGACTTTAACATACACCAGAGACTACTTGCTCCAGCTCTGTCTGTCTGTCCTTGGGCATATCCACAAACTATGAGAAATCCATTCTTTAACCATCTCAGGCTATTCAATCAACCAGATGCCACCATGTCACAATGAGCTGCATAGTGCCCCTCCCTCAGGACAGGATTCAAACACTAAGGGACACCATCCAAATCCTTCTGCACCTTAGTCTTCACCAGCAGTTCTAATTTTCTGGTTCAACTCTTAAGGGTGTGTTGTCAATATGATAGTTACCAGGGGTGGATGACTTCCTGAAGGTTACTATTATGCATTTCTTGGCATGTAGTTTTAGGCCATGGCTCTGGCACCAGTTGTTTGTGTCAGCCCTTCCTGGAAAACATTTGTGACATTGGGGGATTCAATGACAGCTCCTAATTTGCAATCATCTGAAAATTTAGTCAGCCAGAGGCCACTGACATTGGCCTTGACTTCAGAGAAGTAAATACAAAAAGGAGCAGTCCCAGGATCGATCCCTGAGGGACTCCACTTGTGACTGGCCTTTTTGTAAAGGTGGACTCCCCAATTCTAACTTCGGTCCTGTCTGTAAGCCAGCTGGCTATCCCCTGGGTGACATAAGGATTTGTACCTAACCTCTTAAGTTTGTCAACAATGCCCAAGTTGGTATTGTGTCAAATGCCTTGGTCAGGTCAAGGTAGGCAGTGTGAACCATTTTGCCCTCATCCATTGCCTTGGTGACCTTCTCAAAGAAGTCCACCAGGTTGAGTATGCATGACCTGCCCTTAACAAAACCAAACTGAGTCAGGCTATGATAATAATAATAAAGGAAATGATCAATAATAATATAGGAAATCTCCAGACACTGGGCCTATATTATTGACCATTTCCATGATAATTCTTTCCATGTCTTTGCATATGAGACTAGTGAGACATATGGGTCTGTAGATGGCCCACCTTTGTGCAGAGGGATGACTGCTGCCTCGTTGCAGCTATTGACATACTTGTATAGGGTTTCTGTGAACAGTTCCATGTAGGCAGCAAAGTTCTCAGGGTTTATGGGAGCTTGAAATTTTGAAAGTTATCACTTAATAATAGAAAGTTAGCCTTAGAGTAGTTCCTGAATATTCCAAGGTTAGCTGGGGTTCCAGGTTTTATTTTTAGTTCAAAGGAGACCATTTTGTGGTCGGATCTTACCAGAGAAGATATTACATTAGGGGATGTGGTACTCTCCCATATTAATTAGGACCAGATCCAGTATGGTTGCACCCCTGGTTGGTGTACTGACAATCCGGTCCAGGGAGTTTGAATTTACAAATTGTAGGAATCTCTGCCCTTGTACGTTAGTTGTATATGATTCCCAGCTTATAGTGTGGTAATTAAAGTTGCCCATGAATATGGTATTGGGTCTCAGGTTTCACAGCAGCTTTCCATCCCTTTTACCATAACTAACCTTTGCAAGGAACAGTTACAATGATGTCTAACTACCCCCTGTATTCATACAGGAAGAACGTTTGCAAAATGGATACATCCTTCTTTGAGTGAGGGATATTACTAGAGAAGGATGGTCCATGGGTTTTCAAGTTTTCAAAAGGCCAAACTTCAACCAGTGCCTTAGAAATGGGGCATCCTCCTTGCAATGCAAGAACTACAAGACTCCCTGCCTCCAGCCATGATTTCTCTCCAAACCAAGAATATGACAGTGGTTTGGTCCATCAGTAAGCAGGGAGGAACCAGATCATACCTTTTATGCTGGGAAGCCATGAGAGTGTGACAGTGGATGATTGCTTTGCATCACATTTTGGTAGCAATGCACATTCTTGGGATGTTCAATTGTTTAGCTAAATGCCTCAGCATTAAGTGTAGATTTTCACTCCCGCAGTAGCACATCTGATATTCAAGATGCTGTAGTCTGATTCACTATAAAACACCAAGTCCAGCATTTTCTTTATTTTCATCCCCCTAGAGGGACAGTCCCTGAGAGATGCTCTAGTCCAACAACATCCTTCCAAGCTGCTTTATGTATACCCCATTTGCCCTGATTCCTTGGTTTCTGCAGGAAAATGATCAGATTCAAAGTCATGGTTATCTTGATCGCCCATACTGTCCTAGGCAAATTTGGTTTCTCATCTTAAGGACTTATGTCAGGGAACTCCACAGGATTTTTCTAAACAAGAAACATCTTTATTAAATTATCACTTATGACATAGGTAATCATACATGTATATAAATGAAAACAAACCATATTAACATATTTTGCAAACATTATAATAAGCACTTATGATCTATCCAGTCACTGTCAGTCAAATATTATATAGTTCATTCAAATTCTGCCTTCTTTTAGACCTTATTCCTCCACCAGAATGTTATTCTGCATGTATTGTTCCCATAATTCCCATTTTTTCTATAATTTACTCCTACCCTTTTGTGAAGATCCCATTTCCAGTTATTTTATCTGTTACTATATTCACTACTATATTCACTGCTTCTAGTACAGTTTGTTTAGACTTTGATTTCTATTTTCTAGCAATTGCTTTTTTGCTGCAACTCATTACACTCCCAAAAATATGTTCCCAATTACCCCATCACACCTCCAACATTTGCTATCTACTGGGGAAAGTTCATTGAAGTCTACTTGGGGTATAAAAATACCTATGTAAACACCTCCAAGCAAAGTCCTTAAATATTTTAGACTTTGTTACATATTTGGGAGACAAACATGTATCCCCCATTGTTTCTTTGTGAATTGCTTATCTAGTCCCTCTCTTCCAAATATTTTCTAAACTCCTCTGATTCTTATAGCTATCATGCAATATTTTATATGCATGACTAATTATCCTTTAATAGCAGCTTCTGTTCTAGATTCTACTAATAAATCTGCCAGTGCTGGTCTTTCACTTAGGATCCCATATTTCTTTCTCTTTGCCTATACTCTGATTTCAATCCTTGATAAGGAAAGCAATCTCTAGCCTGCAGTCCAGAAAATGTTTGGCCTCTTCCCATTCTATTACATTTCCCTCTCTAATTATTTGTTTCCAATACCTTAATTCCTTTACCAGTTTGCTCCAATAAATTCCAGACCCTTCTTGCCTATTGTCTGTATCCCTAATTGGAATTATCCCTATAGGCAGAATCTTTTTTCTCCATTCCTGTGTTGGCTTAGTTCTTAGAATACTTTCTACTACTTTATGAATATAATATTCTATATGATTATTGTTCGCCTTAAGGATCTGCATCCAAAATCCCAGTCTTTCCGTATTTCTTGAGCTTCCTCCTTGTTTCATCATCATTCCTTTCCACTTTGAATTATAGCTTTTTGCTTGTGCTATGTATCACAGCCTTAACTGTGTAGCTCTGAAATACCGCTTCAAATTAGGTAATCCCAAACTACCTTGTTCTATTGGAAGAATCCGCTTATCCCACTTGACTCTCGGATAAAGTCCTTTAGCTCTTTATTAATTGCTATCCGCAACTTCTCTGGTTGATGAAAATATACCTGACCTGTGTATAAAATAAAAGGGACTTCTTCTTCTTTCGGCTGCTCCCGTTAGGGGTCGCCATAGCAGATCAACTGTTTCCATTTCTTCCTGTCCTCTGCATCTAGCTCTGTCACACCAACCACCTGCTTGTCCTCTCTCACCACATCGATAAACCTTATCTTAGGCCTTGCTTTTTTCCTGTTACCTGGCAGCTTCATCCTTAGCATCTTTTTCTCAATATATTCTGCATCCCTCCTCAGCACATGTCCAAACCAACATAATCTTGCCTCTCTGGCTTTGTCTCCAAACCTTCCAACCTGGGCTGACCCTCTAATATACTTATTCCTAATCCTGTCCATCCTCATCACACCCAGTGCAAATCTTAACATCTTCAACTCTGCCATGTCAAGCTCTGACTCCTGCCTTTTTGTCAATGCCACTGTCTCCAACCCATATAATATAGCTGGTCTCACTACCCTCTTGCAGACCTTCCCTTTCACTCTTACTGGTACTCGGCTGTCACAAATCACTCCTGATACTCTTCTTCACCCACTTCATCCTGCCTGTACTCTCTTCTTCACCTCTCTTCCACACTCACCATTACTCTGAACTGTTGATCCCAAGTACTTAAACTCATCCACTTTCGCCAACTCTACTCCATGCATCCTCACCATTCCTCTATCCTTCCTCTCATTCACACACACATATTCTGTCTTAGTCCTGCTGACTTTCATTCCTCTTCTCTCTAGAGCATATCTCCAACTCTCCAGGGTCTCCTCCACCTGTTCCCTACTCTCACTATAGATCACAATGTCATCTGCAAACATCATAGTCCACGGGGACTCCTGTCTGATCTCATCTGTCAACCTGTCCATCACCATTGCAAATAAGAAAGGGACTAAAACATTTTAACTGCTTGTATCTTGCTTAACCATATCCCTAAAACAGAGCTTCCAATTTCTTAATTTTTGTATTATCTTTTGTTTAGTCTTTTCCCACATATCACTAGCTGCCACAACAGAATCCTTTTTAATCCATACTTCTAAGCATTTCATTTTATCATGTCCCCATAAATATGGATATTGCTGAAACAATTCATGTGTGGATATATAATTTACGGCTAATGCCTTTGTTTTAGTTTCATTCATTTTGTATCCTGAAAAGACTTGAAACTGTCTCAAAATGTTCCACAATACTGGAATCTCCTTTTCTGGTTTTATCAGGTATAAAATAGTATCTGCAAATAAAGCCAGCTTTTCTAGACTACCACACCAATTATATCCTTGAATTTCTGAGCCCCTTATTTTCTTTGCCAATGGTTCTAATTCTAAATATAACACAAATAACAAAGGGGAAAAAGATACCCCTGGCTGGTTCCTCTGCTCAAACAGAAATTATCAGAGAGGAACCCACCCACTTTAATTTTTGCCTCCAATCCCTCATATCTTCCTAATCAACTTTATAATGTTATCAGGGAATGTAAATTCTTCCATTGCCCTGCTCATAAAATCCCAGCTTACTCTGTCAAACAGATGATTCCGCCATAATTTGCTATGCTCAATCTCTGCCCAAACTCATGCAACTAACACAAGATGCCTTCTCTTGTACTGAGTCTTGGATGCTGAATAATCACTTTGCTCTCAATGTATCCAAAATCAAAATCATGATCTTTACCCCATCTAAAAACACCTGTATCGATAAAAATTCCTTCTCCATAGTCGGAATAAGATTCCCATTGAAATAGTCTCCCATACAAAATTTCTAGATGTTATCATTGATGAAAATTTAAAGTTTGACATTCATATACAAACTAGTATTAAGAAAACACACCAAAAACTTGGAATGCTGTATCATCACAGCCATTAATTACCCGACTCCCTCATCCAAATATATACTCTATATTTCCTACCTCATCCCCTGTCTCTTGTATGGAGCTCCTCTCCTCACCAACCTTCAATCCTCCCCAAAGTCAAAACTGTCATCCTGCTACAATAAAATCTCTAAGTTTGCTTCAGGGAAATAAAAATCCTCCTTCCACCACTGTGATGCACTCCACTTCTTGAACTGGCTGGAACTTCCCCACTATCTCTCTTACATTCAACTGTTAACTGCTCACAGACTCATTTTCATGCCCTATAACTGCCCTTCCCTCTCCTCCATACTCACTTTGAATCATCCTGATAGACTACTCAGGTCCAGTAACCAGAACCTCCTCAAAGTCTACAAAACTTACCCGCACCTGGGCAATTTCTTCTGTCTTTCTCCCTCACTTGTCTATGGAATTCACTTCCCCACCGACATTTGATTCACCCAAAACCACTCCGCCTTTAAGTCTATGCTCCATTCCCATCGATCTTCTCACTGAGAATGCTCATGCTCTCACCCCACCTGACTCCGTCTATATCATTTCTCCCCCCTCTTCCTTTTTCTCCTTTCTCATAACTCAACCTAGTGACTCCCTTCATTTCATTTTCACTCTCTCTCCCTTTTTACCTTTCTCATAACTCAACCTATTCATCTTTCACTGTTCTACTCTCCTCCTTTTAATTCTTCCTACCTCTCACCTCATGAAACTTTGAGTGTATAAATGCCTGCACTCCAAATTATACTTATGTACTCCAAAATACTTGTTTTAATTTCATTCAATGCTTTTTTACAACACCTTGCTCAAATGTTATTATTCTGTCTTCTATATTACTGTGTTTTAGTAGTTTTTGAAAATTGTATTGTACTTGTTAACTTTGTTGATATTAGCTTTGTAATTGTTTATGGAGCTTTTCTCCCTGGGCCTCCATTGAAAACAGGCCCATTTTGGCCAAATGGACTTTCCTGGTTAACAAACAGCAAAAAATAAATAAAATAAAAAAATGCTTTCTCTGCATCAAGACCCACCAACAACAGTGGTATTTCCTTACATTCTGCTTCCCACTGGATTGTCATTGTTCTGTTAATAATGTCATATGTTTGCCTCCTCTCCACAAAACCACACTGATCCATAGCTATCAATTTTGGCATCACCTTTGCTGTTCTTTTAGCCATTATAGTCATAAACACTTTATAATCATGGTTTGGAATTGAAATAGCTCTATATGAAGCTAGATCTGATGGGTCTTTACCATCTTTAGGTATCACAGCCACCACCTCTTTCTTCCAGGATGTTGGTGCTTCTCCCCCTTTTAAAATACTGTTAAGCAAAACCTTCCAAATCTTTATCAGTTTTTTCCTCCTAGCTTCCAAACTTCCACAGGAATACCATATATTCCTGGGGACTTTCCTGTGGGACTATATGGTATTCATGTGAGCACTATTTTGCTCTCATCTCCTCTTATCCTGACTGTTATTAGTTCAGCCTCATTGAACTATAACCTTGGCATATTTAATTCTTCCATAAACATTTCCATTTGTACCTTTTCTTGATTTCCATATTTCTCTGCTTTATACAGATTTTCATAAAGTTTCTGTAATATTTCTAGAACCTCTACGTTGTCTCTTGTTTTATTTATTTATTTATTTATTTGACATTTGATGACTGGGAAAGTCGGACTGGGTCAGAAACCCATTTTCAGCAGAGGCCCGGGGAGAAAAGCTCCACTAAGAAAATAATAACAATAAAAGTATAAAATATAACATAAAATATGAAAGTAATACTAACAGAAATAAAAATAAGAGCAAGACAATAGCCAGTATGTCCATAATGGACAGTTAAAGGTGTATACACAGATCAATGTAAGAAATATTATGAGCATTACTAGTAACTAGAAGTTCTCACAGTATGATTAACAGAGAGTAAGTATGTGGGTGAAGGTAGTAAACTGTACTCCAACATTTCTAGTGGAGAAACTTATAAATAGATATAGAGTGTAGTTATCATACAAACTTGACAATTGTATTTGTAGAAAATGATTTACTCAGAAGGGTCAATAGGATAGGATACATAGTGCATTTAAAGTGAGAGACAATAGTTAATATGCAAATTTAATAGTAGACTGAGACTGTATATTAGGTTAGGTCAAAATTCAGAAAATAAATTATAGTGAGAGAGAAGAACAGCTAGAGTAAGGATTGCACTAGGGAAAAGGTGGTGTAGAAAGTAGGCAGATTAATCTTGGTTATAGTACAAAGGGAGTTATTTGTTGACAATGGTGGAATTTGGCAGAGGAGGTGAGGTGCTGAGTGTAAGGAAAGGAGTGGAAATGGGAATGTATATCTGTAGAAATTTTAGTTTAGATGTAGGCTGAAGTACAGTAAGGGGGGTAAGGATATAAGACTGGAGTTAATCAAGATGATGAGACTGCCAAAGCTTGGCAACAATCAATTATAGTTTCTGTTGCCTGAGTCATTGTGCTAAAAGTTTTTGTACACTGGAATTATTATCAATAAATAGTTGCTAGCAGTCCAAATTCCAAAGGATTTTGGATCAAACACAGGAACTGCTATCTCACCCATCCAGGAATTCTCGACCAGATCTACAGAAACTGAGACAGCTTGTTTACTCTAATATCAATAATACGTAATGACCCAACCTTGTCCATTTGTTTATTCAGGATCTTATCCACTCATTAACTTTACCAGCAGTATGGGGAAGAATTTTCACATTTTGAGCAACAGCACAAAACATTGACCTCCCACTACTTCTGTTCCAGATGTTTTATGATATCAAGCAATTATGTTTAATCCAGGTTCCACTTTTTTTACTATTAAGGTGTAGACAGCAGCTATCTCGAATTTTCATTCTGGTTATGAAGCCTGCTCTTAGGTTTTTCAGAGCATATGATAAACTATTCTCAAAGAAGTTTCCACCTTCACACCCCCCTGTGAGAAAATTGGTACCTTCATGGGATTGCAACTTTTTGCTTGAAACTCTACTTAACCACCGTTTAAACCAGCATCTTTTGTACTTTAGAAATTTCTTTCCTGCAAGTCTCTCTTCTTGATGGCTATTGTTTTTCTAGAAGTGTATCAATGTTGCAGGCTCTATCTTCTGTCTTTCCGTTCTTGTTTTTTCACAAGAACAGGGTATCTGTACATACTAACCCCTCTTTTGTCCACAAGGTGGCGTCTGATGCAAACATTAATCAGCCTATCCATTTACCAAATATTTCTTCCAGATCATTGCAATAAGGGTGAATATACTGTGCATGCTTTGGATGTACATAGGTTACTGAAATTCTATCTGCACAGAACAAAACCTTTTAGGAAAGATGACTTTTTATTTCATTTCTGACTAATAAACATGGTTCAAAAGTGTATAAAGTTACCCTTTCTATGTGCCTTTCTGACTGTATATAGGTTCATAGGTTCATACTAGGCTATCTGCCCGAGGTTTAGTATGGGGAACTATACCCATTATTTTGCTGTGCCTCTGTCGAGCAGTGACACTAAGGTAATCCATCTCCCATCCATTGGTCAAGATTATTTTATTCCACAGCATAGGAGTCTTTGGGTGATGAATCTATCATTAATAAACGGATCTAGATTTTTGAGGTGAAGCATATTCATCAAATCTGGGTTTGACATGGCCTTGTATGTTAGGCAAAGGTCACTGAATAGAGCTGGAGTTCTTTCAGTCGGGCAGCATAGGACAGATGTTTGAGACCCTTTATCCTTTTGGTGAGGAACTTTGTGGCCTCTCCAGCTGCTGCAAGTGTCGGGTCAGATACATTCGAATGGGGCATTGTACTCAATCATTGGTCTGATGAGTGATGGGAGACTATGACCTCCCTTGATCTAGATGAGAATCCCTTCATGATAAGGTGGGCAATGTAGAAGGTCTTCCTAACTACTTTAGCTACATGGGTGTCGAATGACAGACTACTATCAACCTGGGTCCCCAGGTCCCTGATAACTTCTTCTGTGCTCAGTGGATTGCCACCTATTTGGTAGCTAGGGGTAACCTTGTTTTTATGCATTTTTGGCATTTAACTTTAGGCCATGGCTCTGGCACCAGTTATCCGCTTCTGTGAGACCCTTCTGAAGGATATCTGTGTCAGATGTGTTTTAGTTTGCAGTCATCTGCAAACTTTGTCAGCCATAACCCTCCTGTGTTTGCTTGTACTCGGAAAAGTAGATGCCAAACAAGAGTGGGCCCAGGACTGAGCCCTGTGGTACACCACTTGTGACAGGCTTTGAGTCTGACATGGCGCCAGCAACTCTGACCCTGTGGGTTCTGTCACTCAGCCAGTTTGCAACCCATCTTGTGATGTATGGGTTAATATTTAAGCTGATGAGTTTTCAATGATACCAGATCGAGGTAGGCTGTATGGACTGCCTTCCTCATCAATGGCTTTGGTGACTGTTTTGAAAAAGTCAACCAAGTTTAGAAGGCATGATCTGCCTTTGACAAAGCCAAACTGGGATGGATCCAAAGTCTGTAAATTCCTATGTCTTTATTTATGAGGTCCATTATGATCCTCTCCATGGCTTTGCAGATAAGGCTTAGGGTCGGTGGAGGCACTGCCTTTGTGAAGTGGGACCACAGTTGCAGATCCAGAGGTAAGACTATGATTAAACAGCTGTCCTAGCTGTGGGTTTAATTCACACCATCAGGTCCCATGGATGCTGTGTTTTGAGAGCAGTTCTCACTTGGGCTGGAGATGTTTGGGGAGTTTGCACTGAACCTGTCAGCCAGTATGTTGGCAATGTCTGTAGGATCAGTAATCTTCACATCATTTTGAACTAGTTCTGAGCATATCTGGGAGTTTCCTCCCAGGTTATGATTGTCTTTTGAGTCTTTAGCTATTTTTCTCTCAAAATTTGCTTTGGATGATTTTTGTCTTACCTTTTAAGGATTTTGCTCTATCTTGTAGTAGCTTCCTCCTTTGTTGTAGAGTTTGTTTATGGCTGGGGTCCACCAGACTGACAAAGAGTCTTTGTTTTGCTTGGGATTGCCTTATCCATGCAGTCCTGCAGGTGCTGGTAGAAGGCATTTGTAAGTTCTTTACTGTGGTCTTTTTATTTCAGGTGGGGTGGGATGAGGACCTCCAGCGAGATTAGTTTGTGATCTGATCTCACCAGTGAGGGATGTTCGTGATGATGAGATCAAGTATGTTTTCTCCTTTGTTCCATGGCATTTGAGTTTATGAATTGTTTGGGCTTGAGTAGTGTTCCCAGTCTATATTAGGGTAATTGAAGTCACCGAGTATGATGGTGTTTGGTGATACATTTATCCCCTCTAGTGATATATGTAAATATGATACATTTACTCAATTTACAATTGCTCCTTACCATGCAAACATAATAGCCATTCCATTAGGTCTGTTATTACTTCCATAGTCTTTAGAAATGTCTCAGTTGATGAGGTTTGTGAAGCAGCAACATGGTCTACATTGCACATCTTTGTTAAACATTACCAATCAGATGGTATCTTTGACTTCTAGGCTTCCTTTGAAGTCACTCTTCTCCAAGGTCTGCTGTTATGATTCCACCCAGGTGCCCTATAGCTGGGGTTTTGACCTATCAGTCAGACTGGAGGGATGAATAGGATATACTGTAGTTAATGTACTTACCATAACCCTGGATCATTTCTCCTACATTTGTCTGATATGACAACCTTTCCTCCCACATTCGAATTACCATTCTGGTGGATCTGAAGGACATTTCAAACTATTTGTGCTAATATGTGTAAAGAACTGGCTTTTATTTTTGGTAACAAACTCATCTGAGGTAACTATAAATAGTAGTGCATTATGTGAAGATAAAATATAAAGGGGCTCAAGGCTGGAGCTCTAGTTTTGCAGGCTCAGATCCAAAAAGCAACTCGAGGATCTCTCAGACGTACAGGCCAAACATAGATGAAAGGCTCTAGTGTTATGGTAAGTAAATAACTACTGTATTTTGCAGGGTGTAGGTGTAGCAACAATCCCAGCAATAGATGAGTGAAATTAAATAAGATTGACAGTACAAAATTAAATAACAAAGAATTTTACCTTTTTGACTCAGTCAAGAATGATGCTTCAGGATGTGCAAAGTAAAGTACTTCTTTATTTTATAAACAGCGCTGGGAGTCTGCCTACTAAAATTTTCAGATCAGTCTCAAAGAATAAAGGAAAAAATGTAATTTATATACTTTTTCTTAGTTTCATGCATGCAGAATGTTGATGTAACATTACTTTTAACAAATCAATGTATTTGGTACTCTTCTTATCCCTCATGCTTCTCGTTTACAACTTCACACGAACATTTCACAAATATGACTTTCAAAACATGTACCACCTGCATTCAGAGTTTACTACACTTTAACTTTGCAACATTGAGTACCAGTTTATACTCACAAACAGCCTTGCAAAGACTCATCCCCGGCCTGAGAAGGCCAGAGGGTACTGCTCATTATTCTGGTTTTAACAGATACCTGGCACATTTTCATTAACTTTCTGACACTAGACTCTTTAAACATAACATAACATCTCTTTAACTCCTTCAGCACTTATTTTGCCTTCAATTATCTGTCAGTACACTACAGTTTGTTAATAGAGATAATGCAGTTTTAAGACACTTGAAAATATAAGGCTACTACTTATATGAAAATATTTTTTGCATAATTATGATATCTGTTCTTTAGCTTTCATTTGACATTAACATATCATAACCATTTTATTTGATTTATTTGTGAAGAAACTACATGATAATATGTGTTTAGTAAAGAACAATCATGAGACATAATATTTCCCTATAACAGTAGTTATGTCTGACATCCACCTAAAACTGAAGACAGCAGTTCTGAAAGTAAATAGCACAAATTGCTACATACCAATAGTTGTCAGCAACAGTAGCCCAAGAAAGTGAACAACAGGCTTGTGCATAATAAATGTAATGTGTAATCAGCAGATGAATATCACAGTAACACAACAACAAACTGTATGTATGACAACTGCCCACATGTCGCAGTAGTTAATGACATACAGAACATAACATGAAGGTACTAATTCTAAATGCCAAATGTGACACATAGCACTGAATATAGAACAGTGAGGTACATCAGGTTGAAGTCCAGTTTGTTATATGTAAGCTGCATGCATATTCTGCTGCAGATGATGGGTGTTGTTCATAAATAGATAAGGCATATACATAGCTTGAAACCAAAGAGTGCGCCATGGCTAATTGAAAATTTTATGTCCCCTCTGACATATCTGTCATTGCATGTTGACATATTGCCATGTTTGTGGGATTTAAGGCGATATGCAAGCCATTTTTTATTGTTCCTATGAAGGCCTGCAATAGCTATATAGCAAAACATAATATACATATTAGTTTAATACATTGCCTAATATCTGCAAGAGCAATGAAATACAATGATCCCGTATCCAGTCAAGATAGTTGCTTTCAGCAACTACACACTAGCAGACAAATTGGACAGACATGTGAATGTGTACTGAGTCAAAAAGATAAGTCTGTGCTATAGACAGACAAGTTACCTTTATGTTATCGAGAGGCAGTGATCCACCTGAAAATATTGGACATGTTAATACAAAAAAATTACATATTTAAAGGAAGAGCCGTGCCCTGTGTGGAGCAGGCAGGTGAAGTCCTTTGTAAGTCGGTAGGTCATCACCATCTACCAGATATGTGGGATGTTCAGACACTACCTGCTATTAAAGGTTGAGCTGAAATAAGGAGAGCTCCCCCATCAGTTGTCATAACTGACAGCATGTAAGGTGTAGCATCTGATTCTTCATGCAAAATGCCCAGTAGGGGGTCTCTTGTAAATTATAGGTTCATAGGTTCATAGGTTCATAGGTTTATACTAGGCTATCTGCCCTAAGGCATTTATAAGCCTAGCACAAATTTTTGTGGCTTACGCCACCCCTTATATAAAAAAATACTGTGCCCATTAGTTTGTTGTGCCTCTGTCCAGCAGTGACACAGATATGATTCCCGGGGTAAACCTACGATCTCCCATCCACAGGTCTAGATTTCTCTTGAACAGAGTCAGCGAGGTGCTCTGCCTCACATGGACCGGGATTTTATTCCACAGCATAGGGAGTCTCTGAGTGATAAATCTATCCCTCCAGCACGTCCTATTTATATCAGTGCTAAGGTTTAAGTCGCTTGCTCTAGTGGTTTTGGTGGATTTGGATTTTTTGAGGTGGAGCATGTCCATTAATTCCGGGTTGGACATGGCCTTGTATGTCAGGCACATGTCACCTCTGAGCAGACGGTATGCGACTGAATAGAGCTGGAGTTTCTTCAATCTGGCAGCATATGACAGATTTTGGAGTCCCTTTATCCTTTTGGTGAGGAACTTTTGGGGTCTCTCCAATTGCTGCAGATGTCGGGTGAGATACATCCCGAATGGGGCATTGTACTCGATCATTGGTCTGATAAGTGAAGAGTACAGGGGAACAATGACCTCACTAGATCTGGATGTGAATCCCTTCATGATCAGGTGGGCAATGTAGAAGGTCTTTCTAACCACTTTAGCAATGTGAGTGTCAAAAGAAAGGCCACTGTCAACCTGGGTCCCCAGGTCCCTGATAACCTCTTCTGTGCTTAGTGGATTGCCACCTATATGGTAGCTTGGGGTTACCTTGTTTTTCCCGAAGGGTATGACTATACACTTTTGGCGCTTAACTTCAGGCCATGGCTCTGGCACCAGCTATCTGTTTCCGTGAGTCCCTTCTGAAGGATATCTGTGTCCGATGCACTTTCCACTATGGCCCAGTTTGCAGTTGTCTGCAAACTTTGTCAGCCAAAGTCCTCCCATGTTGGCCTGTACTTCCGAGAAGTAGATGCCAAACAATAGGGGCCAAGGACCGAGCCCTGTGGGACACCACTTGTGACCGCTTGGAGTCTGACACAGCGCCAGCAACTCTAACCCTGTGGGTTCTGTCCTTAAACCAGTTTGCAACCCATCTTGTGACATATGGGTTTACATTTAAGCTGGTAAGTTTTTCTACAATACCCGAGTGGGGTATTGTGTCGAAAGCCTTTGCAAGGTCAAGGTAGGCTGTATGGACTGCCTTTCCTCATCAATGGCCTTGGTGACTGTTTCAAGAAGTCGACCAAGTTCAAAAGGCATGATCTTCCCTTGACAAAGCCAAACTGGGTCGGGTCCAATGTCTGCAAGTCCCCTATATCTTTGTTTATGAGCTCCATTATGATCCTCTCCATAGCTTTGCAGACTAGACTTGTTAAGCTTATGGGGCGTAATTACCAGGGTCCGAGAGGCGCCGCCTTTGTGGAGTGGGACCACAGTTGCCGTACGCCACTCCTTGGGCATGTATCCTGTGGTAAGGCTGAGATTAAACAGCTGCCTTATGTGCGGGTTTAATTCCTCATTTAGCTCTTGTAGCACACAGCTGGGGACACCATCCGGTCCCATTGATGCTGTGTTTTAGCTTTAGAGAGAGCAGCTTTCACCTGCGCATTTGAGATGTCCAGGAGGCTACACTCGGCTGGGATAGTTATCTCTCCTTTAGGGGGGGAGAGGGGGGGTGAAGTTTGCACTGAACCTGTCTGCCAGTATGTTGGCAATGTCTGTGGGTTCAGTGATTTTTGTATCATTTTGGACTAATTCTGAGCATATCTGGGAGTTTCCACCCAGGTTCCTAACATAGCTGAAAAGGCCTTATGATTGTCCTTTGAATCCATGGCAATTTTTCTCACAAAATTGGCCTTAGTTGATTTTATGAGTGCTCATATTTTTTTACTAATAATGATCAGCGGTGACTTCCCTTTTATGGATTTTGTTCTATCATGTAATAGCTTTCTCCTCTTATTGTAAAGTTTGTTAATGGCTGGGGTCCACCAGACTGGACGTTTGCCCTTTGTGGAAAGAGTCTTGGTTTTATTTGGGATTGCCTGATCCATGCAGTCCTGGAGGTGTCCATAGAAGGCATTTGTAAGGGCTTCCGCAGCTTGGGTTGTGGTTTCCTCTGGCTCAGGGGCCTTGAAGGATACCACACCAGTCTTGAGTAGTGTGAGGTTTGCTTTAGAGAAGTTCTTCACTATGGTCTTTTTTGTTTGGGGTGGGGGCGGGATGTGGATTTCCAGTGAGATTAGTTTATGATCAGATCTCACCAATGAGGGATATACTTCCGGTGTGGAGCATTTTGTCCCCATGTTTGTGACAATGTTGGCAGTGCTTAACAAATGCTTGCAGAACCCTAGTAACATTAGACAGTTTAAATCCAGAGTTATGGAGTATCACTGAAGGAGTGGAAATGTGATGGAGTCATCATCAGGAATTACATTAGTAGTAATGACTATGTCTACAAACATATCACTCTTATGCAGATGTGATGTGGATAGCAGACAGGATGTTCATGTGTAAAAACAAACCATGTGCACAATTGTATTCTGTACATGGTAATGGAAAGGTTGGCCATAACATTTGTTTGTATCCCTGCAATATATACTGTATCATACAAACTTAATCATGGAGGGTATATATCTTCATGTGGTCAGCCATCATAAAGATATATGAGGAGTTGAATGCATTCCTATCAACAAAATGCATACTGTGTGATTGAACCTGCTGCTATTAAAATTATCTTTCCATCCATCCACAGCCCCTTTTCCTATTTTTCCACATGGGGTCAGGTGTCACTTCAACAGTGCAATCATCTACAGCCAATGATATTTTCTGGAGTCAATGTGAAAGGATGTCATTTCCACTTTTGCCAAAGCATATGAGGGAAAAATTCAGCATCTAGGACTCTAAAAAGGATACAGCACTAATAATACATTTCATTGAGTCTGTTGCATCATAATATCAATGACTTTCCTCAATGTGTTGGAGCCAAAACAGGTATGAGTAAGCCTGAGACAGTTATGTGATCCTACTGAAATTCCACTAATTAAGTATGTGGAGGATGCATACCTCCTAGCGAGACTGTATGAATTTAATGCTAGTGCAAATACAGCCATAAGGTTCCACCCATATTCCCACACACTCTCTGGGGGATGTTATATCTGGTGCTTCATGGCTTTCCAAAAACACAGCATGCTGTGGAAAGATAGCCTTGTTGGTTGCATACAGTTCTGAGAAAAATCAAGTTAGATGTGCAGCATGTCATGACGGTGAACAAAATAAGTGCTACACGCGCAGGCATAGAGCTGTCGCACAATGTAATGGTGACAATGGTCATGCCAGAAGTTGTACATAAAGCATGTCCTTCACATAATGCAACACAATGAGGAATACATCACCATGGAGTAAGAGAAGGCCTTAGCAGTTCATATGTAAAGTTCTAACTACTGTGAGGCTTAGTTGTCCACATGCATACAAAGCATTGCACATGTGGCACAGGTGATATGCTTATGCATTAGTATGGGCATCAGAATCTGTTCTTGACATTTTATACCAATATGTAATTCTTCTATACAAGGATTACCATCTGACTAAACATCTTTACCATTGTGGCTGTAAATAGCATTTAAAAAAAGGGAAAAAATAAACACTTTGCAAGATGTTTGTCAATATTTTCTTGTGTAGTTCACTGATAGTTATGTGTGTTGATGTGTGTCCTACAGGTCGTAAGTCCATTCAGATTCACAAATAGATAGATGTTAATTACATTTGCAAAGGGAAATATTCATACAGGTAAATTTAAGCTAATATATATTGAGCATCATACCTCTCAACTGCTTAAATTTTCACAAAAAGTCCAGATTTTTGCCTCATATTTTTGGTCTAGACTTCATAAAATCTATGTTTTTCTGTCAAATCACTGGGATGATCTGAGGACTGAAGATACTAAATAATGACTTACATTTGAGTTTCAGACTTCAGATCCTTCAGAAAATGTATGTTAATACAAACACTGTTACTCTAGAAATGTTCTAAGTTTATAAGAGTAATATTTAAAATCTATCACTGTTTTTGGGCCTTTGTCATCTATTTTGACAGGCTTTCTCCAGAATTTTTATAAAAAGAGGTTGAGAGGTATGTTGAGCATGGGTCTATATTATAACATCAAAGTCAATAAACATTGAATGTTATAATATCGATCCCATTCAATCGAAACACCAGAAAACCGAACAGTCAGAATAGCAAATTTTTCCCAGGGAAAAAATTTGCTGTTCCGACAAACATACACACAACTCAAGCACTCCAAAATAAGTAATCCACACAAATACACTTCACGAAACCCTACACTAAACCAGACATACACCACTAGCTACCCACTTACCTTAACCCAACCCTAACCCTAAGGTCCCTAACTATCGCACACTCACCTTACCCGCTCCTTAACCCTAACTCACCTACCCCACCCTAACCCTCATGTCCACACAATCACACATTTACCTGATCCACGCCCTAACCCTAACTCACTTAACCCGCCCCTAACCCTAAAGTCTGTCATTACCGCACACTCACCTCACCGGCTCCCTAACCATAAAGTCCCTAACTACTGCACACTCACCTTAACCCAGTCCGTTCGCTCACTTACCTTAACCCAGTCTGTAATCATTGCACCACACTTACCTGAACCCAATCTGTAACCTCCGTTCACTCACTTTCCTAAACCCGGTCCGTAACCATCGCACCACACTGCTGTAAATAGCGAAGCCACAGACCACCAAAATTTTACCCTAGGTAAACTTTCGATGTTCCGATGCTTTGCTATTCTCAGCTTTTGCACTAAAGGGTTCGATATTATAACATTCGAAGTTTTTGAACTTCGATGTTATAATATAGACCCGTTGAGCATGCACTCCTGCAAGTAAGTTATTTTGACGTAATGACATTCATACTGCAACATTCTTTGTCAAGACAGTAGACAAAGACACTTTACAATAAAATAGGAATGTGACATTAACTATGGGTCATTAGTACAACCATTTGGTATATAAATACATTTAATACTTTTTTTATACTTTGTGTTTGCAAGTACACAACCTGCCAATCTTACCATACTAATTAACAGTATGTGTTTATATGCATACAGACTTTAGGCAGCATATGTTTGATGTAATTTGTGTATATATGTGGAAAATGAATGGTTTGGGATGTGCTGTCTACTATAACATATTTTTTTTGTCTTCACTGTAAAACATGCATGTCTGATGTTTACTTTTTTGGGCTATTGTTGTCGGCAGCTGTCGGTTTACAGCAGTTTGTGCTGTTTACTTTTGGGATTGTTGTGGTTGGTCTTGGGTGGATGTCAGGCGTAAGTACTGTTGATCTTACTTGATTTCAATTATTTGTTGCTGGAATTGTTGCTGTTGATCTAATGCATGTTCATGGTCACACAAACAATAGTAAAGAAAAATATTAAAAACAAAATGAGTCACTTCCTTCACATAATTAGAAACCACACCTGCAGTCATTTCTTATTGAAAAAAAGTGATCAGCAAATTCAACATTAGAGAGATGAAGTTGTCCAGAATGAATCTTATCTGGTCTGACTATAAATCTTCTGTAATTTTGTCTTTCACAGTCTGGAAGAGTTCGGGCAACAATTATTATGCTATTGCTATAGAATGTTGCAGTTCTTAGTGGAAGCATGTCTTAATGCCCTTTGGCTACAACTGTGTATGTTCTCATTTTACATGCTAAAAGTAAAAAAAAAAATGTGTTTTGGCTGAGGGGGTATAGTTAATTATAATGGTAAAAACAGACATTTTCCAGCATTTCTAAATGGAGCAATTTATATTTTTAAAAGACTGTGATGAAACCGATGTAATAATATGTTTGCTGGAATACTATAACTGATTTCTTATACAGAATTACCTGGCTACAGGAGTAAGGGGTGGGCATACATAAATGCTGAGATATATGTAGAAATGCAGGAAACTGTAATATCATATTGGTTACTAGGGAATGAAGTGGAATATAATCAGGTAGGGAATGTGGCTGTACTGAAAGGAACCCTTAACCTTGTAATTTCCAAAAGAAAGGGATTATCTCATATCAGCAATGTGAGGAAAGGGTGGGTAGGATGTGAAACTAAGGAATTTATTTAAAGCTGGTAGGTGGATAAAGACATTGAAAGACTGTGTGGGCACTGGACATTCAAACTGATTAAGTAACTTTTTCCCTAGCCACCGAAAGAGAAGGTAGATATGACACATGACAAAACAGTATAATTCCTCTTTGAGGACTGGAGAGGTATCATATAGTTACAGGGTACAGAAAGTGATCCTTTTAATGCAATGAATCATCCAGGAGGGAGCCATTTGATTCAATGCAAGACATCTTTACTTCCATCTCAGCAGTGGTTAAGAACAGAATACTGTAAGGGACCAAGGTATTGGGAACAAATAACTAGAGGGGGAAAGGTAATGGAGTGGGATGAGGCCAAGAAAACATTTGGACAATATAAAAAAAAAAAAAGATGATATTAAACTGTAGGCTAGACACTGCCTTCCCTCCTAGGGATTGATATAAGAGTATTGGCTAAGAGAATCTTAAGTGAAAGACCTACTCTGGTGGAGTTTTTAGTTGACTAGAACAGAAGTTGCTGTTGAAAAACTGATAATTAGTAGAGCATACAAAATATTCATAGATTCATAAGTTCTTAGAAGGTCACTAAGGCTAGCAGCCTTAGAGCCCTTACAAGCTTACCCCTATTTATCCCAAGTTGCCCAGTTGTTGGTGGTTAGGTAAATGTTCACAGAGGGGTTTAAGATAGTTAATACCGACTTCCTCTGTCCAGTAGGGACATGGCCAACACCCCAGAAGTGAATTTGTGCTCATCCATCTATTGATCTAGGTTGCATTTGAAGAGGGTGGGGGGGCTCTGTTTCACATAAATTGGAAGCTTGCTCCATAGAAGTGGTAGTCTCTGGGACATGTATTATCTCTACAGCATGACCTGTTTATGTCATAGGCTAGGGTAAGATCCCTGGAGTGAGTGATCCTCATACATTTTGATTTACAAATGTATAGCATTTCCATCAGATTCAGATCAGAGACTGCCCTGTAAGCCAGGCACAGGTCACCCCTTAGCAACCTGCAGGAGACAGAATACAGTGACAGGGCTTTCAGTCTTTCTGCGTAAGACTTGTTTTGTGTACCCTGTAATTTCTTGGGCAGAAACCTCTATGGTCTCTCCAATTGTTGCAGGTTTCTGATGAGGTACATGCAAAAGGGAGAATTGTACTCAATTATTGGTCTGATGAGGGCCAAGTATAATGGAATTATAACATCCTTAGATCTACATGTGATGCCTTTACTTATATGATGTGTCACATAGAAGGATTTCCTTACCGGAGTGGACACGTGATGGTCAAAGTTCAGATTGCTATCAACCTGAGTACCTAGATCATGTACCACTGGGTCTACTCTTAGGGGGGTGCTGTCTATAATGTAATTAGCAGGGATGTCAGCTTTCCCAAAGGGAATAATTATTCATTTTTTTGCATTTAGCTTTAATCTGTGGCTTTGGGACCAATCATTTGTCTGCATTAACCCTGCCTGCTGTATATTAACATAGTTGAGGGACTCAATGATTGCTCTCAATTTGTAATCAGCAGGGTACTTTGTCAGCCACAGGCCATCCAAGTTTGGAAATATATTTCTCAGAAATCCAGGCAAACAATAAGGGGCACAGCAAAGAACCTTGTGGTACAGCACTGGTGACTGGTCTTTTGCTAGAGGTGAAGTTACCCATTTTGACAGTATGTGTCCAGTCGATGAGCCAGTTACCTACCCATCTAGTAATGTATTGGTTAATTCTAAATTGGTGAGTTCTCTATAATACCTGAGTGAGGGATTGTGCCAAATGCCTTGACTAGGTCAAGATAGGTCCAGGGCTTTGGTGACTTTCTCAAAGTAAACCATGTTTAACAGGCATGATCTGCCTTTAATGAATCTGAAATGGGTTGGGTCCACTGTCTGGTGATTACCTATGTCCTTGTTAATAAGGTCCATAATGATTTTTCCATGGCCTTGCAGATAAGGCTAGTCAAGTTCCTGGGTCTATAATTCCTAGGGTCAGTTGATGGTCCCCTTTTGTGCTGTTCTTCATTCTGCCGGAATATAGCCAGTTCACAGGCTATGGTTAAACAGAGATCCAAGTGGGTCTGCTAGGTCATGTTTAAAGTTGTTTAAAATGCAAACTGGGATACTGTCTGGTCCCACTGATGCTGTGCAGAGTGCCAACATGACCTATTCTCTTGACATAATAGGCTGAGGAATGGTAACTGGTATACTTTGGGGGCTGACTGGAGGGGACAGGGTGGTGAAGTTTGCTCCAAATCTGTCAGCTAATAGGTTAGCTATTACATCCAGTTGACTATGGGTGGTGCCATCCACAACCAGTTCAGCTCATAGCTGAGTATTCCTTTTTAGATTTCAGATATAGTTAAAGAATGCCTTGTGATTATCCTTCACTGGGGAGGCTATTTTTACTTTGTAATTAGCTTTGGATGACTTGACAAAAGCTCTAATTTGTTTGTTTATGCTAGAGAGGGATTATTTCCTCTGCTGAGCCAGTTCCCTCTTGTTCATGGACATTAGTTTCTTTCTCTTGTTGTATATCCTGTTTATATTAGGGGTCCACCGGGGTGGCTTGTTTTTTGGCAAGACCTGGTTTTAATCCAGTCAAGTATAGCCAATTTTATACAACTGCTTAAGTGGTTGTAGAGGGCATTGATGTACACCTCTGCATAGTAGGCCATGTTATCTGCATTTGAGGAGGCTTTGAAACTTCTTATACTATCACTTAGTAGGAAGTAATTGGTCTTTGAAAAATGCTTAACCATTTTTGAGCTTGATGGGGTATCTGGTCATATAATTACATCAGAAGAGACTGATTTATGGCCCACTCTTACCAGGGAGGACATCACATGGAGGAGGGTTGCAATGCTTTCCCATGTTAGTGAGTACTGTGCCCAGGACATTTGATCCTCTTGTGGATGTGCTGACTAGCTCTTCCAGAGCATTTGCATTGACAAAGTCCAAGACCTTCTGACACAGCATATTTGTGGTCATGTATGTTTCCCAGTGAATGGTAGGATAATTAAAATCACCCTTGAGTAAGGTGTTGGGATGTATGGCAAGTGACTCCAGTAAGTCCAGGTATGCGGTATGCTTTTCCTGTTTCATGGTGGGGGACCTATAACCAGCTATGAGGTTTTAGGGGGCTTTGCCTATAGTTAGACACGGAGTAGCTCAATAGAGTCATACTGTTTGACCAGTCTAGAGGTACACTTATCCTTAATAAAGATGGATACACCTCCTCCTTTGGTTCTTTCAGGTTCAGTTTGCAGTCTGAAAGTAGGGAAGGCGTTGTAGCCCTGCATGGCCGAGGTACTTTCCATGCATTTGAACCATGTCTTGGTGACTGCAGAGACGTCAGCATCATTCAAAGAAAGGAGTGCTTCCAGGAAGTGCAGTTTCTTGTTTAAACTTGTAGTATTAAGCAGCAGTACCTTGAATTTATCTAGATAGGATTTTGTTATCTTGGGAGGTTGGTTATTTTGATCCTGCCTAATAAAGGCACAATAGGGGTGGCTAATGCCTTTGCCAGTATCCAAAACCATAGAAGAGACAGCTGCAAACCATCTCTAGCAAAGCAGTGTGGCCTGTCGACCATGTCTTCCCAGGACTGACATAAGAAGCTAAGCCAATCATTAAAAGTCAGTCAGTTTTGTTTGTATTGTGGCATCATCCTTGGAGTAAGGGAAAATGCTGCTTAAGGCTAGGTTTATACCTGCATGTGACACATAATCTGACAGCTCAGTCATGTCTGTGTTCATACAGTCCAATGTGAAGTACATCTCAAGTCATTCAACCCCACATGGACTATGATAGTCATACCGGTACTTGTGATTGAGTGACTTGAGTGATTAAGTGATTTGATGGATCCTGGCACCTGACAGACAGCTAACTGTAACCTGCTTCTTATCCAGCCTTGTGAGGTGAACATACGTGTGTCTCATAATAGAGTTACCTATGACAAATACATTACATTTTGTAGTGTTACTCCTTGTGGACTTATTTGTTGAGACACTGGTGTGTGTGTATTATGTGATGTGGCTGTTTTTTGCATTGTTATGTGTGTAAGTGGTTTCTGTTTGGGAGGCCTCTGATCTTTTGGTAAGTTACTAGTGAGTACCTCCGCATATGTGGATTTATGTGTCGTGTCCTTATTTAGTGTGGAAAGTGCGTGTGTGTGTGTGTTTGGTATGTGTGGTGTGTGTGGTGTGTGTGGTGTGTGTTGACAACCTGTATGGCAACCTCCAATTTCCTAGTGTAACTACATCTCTCACCTAAAGTATTTGTTTGTTTCAGGAGTAAGTGGTTGTCAGTAAACATGAGACAATTTCTACATTGTCTCAGGATGCCCATGTCTGTCAGGCTTTCCAGAGAGAGATGACAGAAAACTGCCCGTCCATTATAGCAAACTCTTACT
This sequence comes from Protopterus annectens, assembly GCF_019279795.1. Taxonomy (NCBI): domain Eukaryota; kingdom Metazoa; phylum Chordata; order Ceratodontiformes; family Protopteridae; genus Protopterus; species Protopterus annectens. The sequence continues at coordinate 1,851,087,455 of NC_056741.1, forward strand.
GTATGTTTTAGTAAGGAAGGGAATGGGTTAATTTGGCAGGACTGTGCTTGTAGCACCGCGACTACAAGAGTGACCTATACTTTGTATAGGCTAAGGTTGATCAATAAGGCAACGCTGCTCAGTGCGCAACTGAGTTGATATTAGAGCAGCAGAAAAGCTTGTAAGGGTTTCACTGACAGCTATTCATGGAAAAACTGAGCTTCTAAGCTTTTGCATCTGTACAGGGCACTTCCTACTTGCTTCACGCGAAGACCAGCTCTGCACAAGCTCGTGGCTTAAATACGAGCAAAGAGAAACATGTTTTAAGCTAACTACCAATCAGGAAAGTACACAATAAGTCTTCATCCAGCAATCCCCAACTCACATAGGTTAGATCAGCACACTTCTACCACAAGGGTGAAGAAAAACACCTTCTTATTGTAGAATAGCTGATTTGGAGCCCGAGTGTAGCACAGCCACACAAAACTAATTACAACAGTCCTGCAACAGATAGATACAATGAATACAGTGTAAATTTTTACTAAAAGCAGCAGCAGACAGTACAGTGTTTTTTTGAAACTGGTAAAGTGCAGTGACTGTATATAACAGAAGTGTGAAAAAATACTTAAAACCCATTTATGTGCTTCCTAGCTCACATAGACCAGTTAAACACCTACTGCCACTAGATGAATAATCCCAGTCCTCCTAATATAAAAGCACAGTAAAGGAGCGTCCTGAGTGAAATGCTACCACAAACAAACAAACATAAAGATATGGATACAGCAGTGTACTTTAAACAGCTTATAAAAGTGAGATTATTCAATAAAAGTACTTTGCTTTGTATAAATGAGCTATAAGCTACTGAATTTTACAGAATTTATAAAGGCACTAAAAACAGGATAGCAACTATGTGCAGACATCTCCAGTCTATATCCAACCTGAACAGATCAAGCTACCTCCTAGTGCACTAGAGGGAAAAATGGTACTTGAATATTATCGCAACCAGATTTTTGAGGTTGCGAATAGCGCATACCACCACGGATAGGAGTGGATGAAACAATTGAAACTGGTTTTGTAAATGGGTAGTACTGCCAAAAACCTTCACATTGCTTTTAGGAGTATGAAGAGAAGTCTGTTCCTGTTATCCGTGCATTACAGATGCACGGTACAGTTGGCATGGCTGCTGTTGTACTATCGTTTGGATTTTTTTTAATTTGTAGAAGGAATTCTTTACAGAAGTAAAAGACACTGACAAATTGTAGCTATACTTGCTTATTTTTACCCATTCTTGTTTCACAGATGTAAGACACAGACACTGACAATTTGCTTTTACCTACACTTGCTTATAAGCAGTGTGGAATGAACCATTGCATTGTTAATGACTGGAAATTCTGCAAGTGGATGATGTTGACAGCTGATGGCGTGGTTGTCTTTATATCAGATAGTTGTAAGTACTGATGTGTTTGGCTGTGGGCATGTTGTGATAAAGACACATTGTACTACAATGAGCATTTACTTCATTAGTACTGTCATGATGTGCTTTGGACATTCATTGGGTTTGTATTCCGTTGTAGTGGAAATAATAGTACCCGGACAACACTGGTTGCCATTGCCCTGAGAAAGAGATGCCAGCAGGCAGACTGCAAATAACAGAAATGCTTTCAGTTAAGTGCAGAACCAAACACGAGCACTATCTTTTGGAAATGGTCTTCTTATCAGTACATGAAAAAAAACTGTTGTGCTACAAGGACACACATTATACCACATTTGTAATACAGTAAAGACCATATTTCAGGGTCATTAGGCAACCACTATTGCCATTGAAAATGTGGTTGCAATAATACATAAGTACTGGAAGATCCACTAATACCTTGATGTAAAAACAAGTGCTTGCTAAAGTGTAAAACTATACTATATCCATCAGCTAGCTAGATAATGACTTCAGAGCAAGTAAATCAGTAGAACAGACAATGATGACGCAAAATGCACTTGATCAATATAAGCACAAGGAAAGACAAATAATTAATTCAAGATATCAACAGCAGGGTAGAAAGGGAGGAATTTAAGCTCAATTTACACTAGGGGTGGGCAGCTTAAAATCACCAGGTTTAAAAATCAGATTAACAAATGGCAGGGTGGGTGGGAAAATTAGTAGGGAATCACCAGCAGTGCTTTCGTTTTTGCAGGCTTGAAATCTTTTTAGAAAATTCAAAGGCCCAGAAATTTGCAGTGTGTCAAGTGTCACTCAAGAGACAATTTAACCAATGAAAAAAACATGTGAAATATTCAGCCTAAATAATTATAGTGTCTACCTCTCAAAGAGAACAAAAACACCACGCCAAGCAGATTTCTTACAACAGAAAGCAAAATGGATTAGGTAACAGAAAGCAACTCTATCAGAAAGTCACAGACAAAAAATAAAAGTTTAATTTCTTCGCCCAGTAGGGGATCACCAGCAGTGCTTTCATTTCTTCAAGCTTGAAAGTATAAGAATCAATCAGAGCCGAGTTAGAAGAAAATTGGGAAGAGAGAGACTGGAAAAACAATTTACAAGGGAATGATAGGAGAATGAATGTATGGCTCCCAAGTATGCAACAAAATCCAGAAGGTTTAGAATCTTTGCTTGGAAATGTTTTTCCATAAGTATTTTGTATTCCAAGTAAATTTCAAAGATTTTTTCCTCGGGTAGATAGGAAATGTTGGAGGTGTGATAAGAAAGTAAGAGGTAGCTGGGAACATATGTTTTGAGAGTGTAATGAGTTGGCAGATATTAAAAATTCCATACAGAGTATTTGCTGTCAGAAATGTTGGGTGAGCTAATGGCTGTAACTATGAAAATTATTTTTTCATCTGTGACATTGGATCTGAATTGTCTAGACACAGTAAGGCCTTATTAAGTTTAGTTCTGTTGCTTGCCAAAAAAAGTTACTAGACGATGGGAATCAAAGTCTAAGCCAACTGCATTTTAAGTACTGAATATTATAAAAGAGATAAAACAACTGGAAGAGGGATGTTTAGCAAAGGGAAGGAGCAAATTGCACAGAAATAAATAGAAAATGGGGTCACAATACATGCATAATATTCAGGAGCAGGAGTGAGGTTTAAGAGAAGTCAGGAATTTAGCAATTTATGTAATGTTGGATTGATGATAGTTAGTTAAAGAAAAGATGTGATGAATAATGTATGTAAATAGAAATAATGTTAACATGGTTTGTTTTCTGTTAATGCATGTTTGTCTATGTCTTAAGTGATAATTTAATAAAGGTGTTAAAAAACAGAATAATATGGCATATACATGTTTCATTTCAGAATGTGTGGCCATTGGTTAATAGCATGCATTTATAGACCAGAGTTCTTACCTATTCAGTTTAATCCTATTCTATTATTGGGTTACCTCCAAACTTGACAACTAAAATTACAAATATCTGTGTGTACTTCATTGAGATCTTGAACAATATGCCTTCAAGATGGTTGCTCAAAAAGAAAAGGATATGGTAGTGGAATTTAAATGAAAAAGCCAAATAAGGCACTCGAAAACAGACAGGGTAGTTAGATTAAATGAGTGAAAAAACAGTGCTTAGAAGACACTGGAGGGTTCAGTGAATACTGGATTAAATCTAATTTACCATATCTATGCCAGATATCACTCTTACGCTATAATCAAAGAATAAGCAGTTTAATCAGAAAAGCAATGTGATACAGTGGCTAAGGATAAACCTCCACGTGATCAAGCATGCCTTACGTAGTGAGAAGCTACATGGCAGTTAGATTTCGATGTGAAAAATGATATGCAGTTTGTTGGAATGAAATACAGTATGGGGCTAGTACTTGTTCTATTGCTGTTTTTCCTATTTGTTAATGATTTAACCAATGATCTTCCACAGCTCACCTGAGAGATGGATGTAGGTGATCTGCTATTCCAGATTCTAGCAAAAATGTCACTGGACTGCAGAAGAAATTAAAGTCAACTTTGCCAATCTCTGTAATTGGGCCCATAATAGCAGACTTATCATTAGCCCTAACAGATATAACTGTGTGCTATTTGGTACTCGCCAAAATCTAATAGAGCTTACACCAGTTACAATAAAAAAAATAGATGTAATAGTGTCATATTCAATATCTCACAGCAGAGATAACTTGAGGCTACACTGGATGCCACTCTATCCACTACATTACATATACTATGATTGTTGGCAAACTCATATTAAAATTAAAGTGTTACCCCAGAACTTTCCAGTCTCCTTTCCACTACGGCATGCCATGCCATAGCTAGGAAATTTTTCATACCCAAGACTGAGTATTTTCTTCCCCTGTTAGCACTCTCTTTCTCTACTAATACTCCTGAATTGCAGGTAGCTAAATATAAAATCTGCTGCTTTTTATTTTTGGCCGAGAAGCAAACTCGCCACTGTGATCACCTAAGTGTCTTACAATGGCTGTCGATACATCCCAGGTCTATACTTATTCTTAGTGCATTTGTTTTTAAGGTTATCCATCTCGAGCAATGCCCTCAATTAAGATCAACTCTAACAATAAAGGATTCAGTATACTCATAAAGACACAGCCTAGAAGATAGCATTTCTCTTGTTAGATGCATTTCCAAACTGTAATAGGGGAGAGGGCATTAGCAAAACCAGCTCCTGCTACATGATATCAGCTCCATTTTGAAATACGATCTCTAAAAACACTCAACACATTCAGAGCAAAACTAAAAGAAGATCATCTGAAGGAAGTGAAATGTAAATGCTTTTGTGATGGCTAATTGATGTGAACCTTTTCTTATAATAATAACTCCAAACCATGTCAGTTGTCAGTGGCAAGTCTAAATACTCTTGTAAATACCATAAATCTTTTATATAATGCTATAATTACTCCCTCTATGTGTGATGCTGTTCTTTATATTATCTTCAAACTGTGATTTCTCATGTTAACCTTTCTGCTCTCAGATTTACTGTTCTAACGTTTACTTGACTGTTGCTTATCTTGAGCCAAGGCAGTGGTTGAAAAGGGTCCTAGACTACAGGGCAATGTCAAACCTTTGCCCACTAACTAAAATATTTGCAGAACTCTTATACAAGCAGATATATGAGTATATAAATAGTTATGTCCTCAACCCACGGTAGTGGTGCTGTGGTAGCATTGTTGCCTCATAGCAAGACGTTGTCGTGTTCGATTCTCAGCTTGAGCGTCTTCTGTGTGGAGCATGCGTGAATGGGCGTGCCTTTGTTTAAGGTTGTGCATCAGGGCTGGTAACTTGGCATGTAAAAATCCACTACCAAACATTAGCGGACCGGAGTTCCGCTGTGGCGACCCCTTACCGGGATAAGCCGAAAGACACAACAACAACAACATAAATAGTTATGTCCTCCTTTGTGAAAAACACCATGGCTTCTGTAAAGCCTTCAGCACCATGATTGCACTTTATTCTGCTACCATCTCAGTTTATTACAAGATGAACAATGATTTACTGTCTCTTTGTATACTTCACTAGAGCATTTTAAATTGTACCCTTCTGCACAACAAACTACATAAACACAATGCTGGACCAGGCACTATCCAGTAGTTTAAAAGTTAACTGGAAAACAGAATTTTACAAGTAAACAGCTATATCCTGTATGATGTATGTAGACTCAGTATTGGAGTACCCCAAGGATCAGTTCTTGGCCTTTTACTATTTACATTATTAATAAATTACTTACCTTATGACCTATGCAATGTCCAGATAATATCTCACTGAAGTGCCACCAAATAATGTGACGTCCCTTACTATCCTGGATCAGTAACTAAGGTGCTTCAGTCATCACTACTGACTCCAATGTGAGACTGTCACTTAAACAGGAGTAATATTTCACAATTTTCCCTTAACAGCACAACAGGAGCATGCTCTATAGCCTGGGACTGGACTGTATACTTCTGTCCACTCCTAATATAACTCCTAATTACACAATTCAGAGCAATGTGTCCCAGTTTAAGACCTCTGATATACTCACACTGAAATGAATTTAATCTCACACATCCAAACACTTCTGGGAAAGCCTGACACAGGTTTCCAGCTTTGTCTCTTCCCCAAAATAATATGGTAATGCTGCCACCAATCAGACTGTCTTCATGCCCTTCTAAAGGGGTATACAATTATGAAAATGAAATATTAAAACAAATAGTAGCAAATCTCCTAAGTAGCCAGGCTTTTGCAGTGGCCCTGTGAATTATCAAATCAAGTATAAGTACTCTCCAATCACTAAAGAAAACACTGATTGTCCAGCCACAATGTAATTTAATAAAAATATTTAATAATGAGACAGTAATTAAAAATATAAAGCAGTAATTTCCAATAAACAAACAGAGCTCAATCACCAGGAAAATGAAATCAATACTAAAGGATAGAAATCCAACATTTAGAAAAACTACTGATTAGTCACAATTTTCCTATATGACTAAAGAACACTGTCCCTGATCTAAACTAAATTGCTACAACAGAGCAAAGGCAGGCTTACAGTTCTTGGTAAGTCCTTTTTGGTATCGACTGCACTGTACATTTGTCACTGGCTGTTAACTGACAACAACTGTAACTCGCAACTGACTTCAGCTGTCTTCATCAGGCTCTTTTATAGACTATCCTGTCATTATAGGTTCATAGGTGTTTACTAGGCTAATGACCACAAGGGCATTTTTAAACCTAGCCATGCATCCCAAATCTCTGAGTTCTGATACCCTTGATAAGTGTAAGCATGGGCCTGGGAGATGAACCATTTACAGGTTACCTGCTTGCATCAGAGACATAAGTGCCAAACCAGGGATGAATTTCCACTTTCCCATCCAATTGTCCAAGTTGCACTTGAATTGGATTAGGGAGGAACTCTGCTTCACATGGATGGGGAGCCTGTTCCATAGATGGGGTAGTCTCTGGGATACATACCTATCTCCCAGCAGATCCTATTTATATCACAGGCAAGGTTTAAGTCTTTAGAACAGGTATTTCTGGAACTTTTTGTCTTGTTGATATGCAGGAGGGCCATCAGAGTGGGGTGTGACAATGCCCTATATGCCAGGCATAGATCTCCCCTCAAAAGCCTGTAGGAGACAGAATATAGGGATAGGGCCTTGAAGTGATCTGCATAGGACATATTACTTATGCCCTGTATTCTTTTAGTGAGGAACCTCTATGGACATTCCAGTTGTTGAATATGCCTGGTTAGGTACATACCAAAGGGGACATTGTACTCAATGATAGGGCTGATGAATGCCAAATACAGTGGAACAATGACTTCCTTGGACTTAGATTCCATACTGTTGTTTATAAGTTGTGCAACACAGAATGATTTCCTCATCACTGTAGACATGTGATGATCAAAGGCTAGATTACTATCTATGTGTGTCGCTAAATCCCTGGCTACTGGGTCAACTCTAAGGAATGTGTTGTCAATATGATAGTTACCAGGGTTGGATGACTTCCCAAAGGATACTATTATACATTTCTTGGCGTTTAGTTTTAGTCCATGACTCTGACACCAGTTGTTTGTATGTGTCAGCCTCTCCTGGAGAACATTTTTGTGTCAGTGTGAGATTCAATGACAGCTCCTAATTTACAATCATCTGAAAATTTAGTCAGCCAGAGACCACTGGTACTGGCCTTGACGTCTGAGAAGTAAATGCCAAAAAGAAGCTGCCCAAGGACTGATCCCTAAGGGACTCTACTTGTGACTGACCTTTTTGTGGAGGTGGACCCTCCTATTCCGACTTCCTGGGGTCCTGTCTGTGAGCCAGCTGGCTATCCACTGGGTGACATACAGGTTTGTACCTAACCTCCTGAGTTTGTCAACAATATCTGAGTGGGGTATTGTGTCAAATGCCTTGGTCAGGTGAAGGTAGGCAGTGTGAACGATTTTGCCCTCATCCATTGCTTTGGTGACCTTCTCAAAGAAGTTCACCAGGTTGAGTAGGCATGTAGGCATGATCTGCCCTTTACAAAACCAAACTGGGTTGGGTCCAGTGTCTGGAGGTTTACTATATCTCTATTGATCATATCAGTGATAATGCTTTCCATGGCTTTACATATAAGACTAGTGAGACTTATGGGTCTGTAGTTTCCAGGGTCTGCAGATGGCCCAGCTTTGTGCAGAGGGATGACTGTTGCCTTTATCCATCCATGAGGTTTAGAGGCTACAGTTAAACAGTAATTCCAGAGGCCCTGATAGGTCATGTTTCATGCTATTTAGAAGGCATCCTGGAATACTGTCTAGGCCCATTGATGCAGTGTTCTTGGTCTTAGAGACAGCATTAAAGACCTGTTCTGTAGTGATAGTATGAGGACTTATATTTGATGACATTTCCTGAGGGAAGATTGAGGGGGAGAGAGGAGTAAAGTTGGAAATTAATTTATTAGCCAGGAGGTTTGCTATATCTTCTGGCTCAGTACAGGTGGCTCCATTTACAATGAGCTCTGCACACAATTGTGTATTGCCTTTGAGGTTGCAGACATAACTAAAGAGTGCTTTGTGGTTGTCCTTGGCCTGGGAGGCCAAACTTACCTCAAATTTGGCTTTGGTAGACTCTATTTGTCCTCTGAGTTTTATTTAGTTTAATGAGAGTGCAGTTATCCTGCTGGGTGCTGCACCTCCTAATTTTTGCCAAGATTTTCTTCCTCCTGTTATACATCTGACTGATTTTGTGATTCCACCAGAGTGACTTGTTTTTTGAGTTAGTTCTGTACTTCTTCCTGGTGGGTACAGCTGCCTCTATACAGCTATTAATGTGCTTGTATAGGGTTTCTGTGAACAGTTCTGCATAGGCAGAAGTGTTCTCAGGGTTTATAGGGGCTTAACATTTTGCCAGGTTCTCACTTAATAGCAGGTGGTTAGCCTTAGAACAGATCCTGAATATTCCCTGTTTAGCTGGGGGGTCCATGTTTTATTACTTCGAAGGAGACCATTCTGTGGTCTGACCTTACCAGGGAAGGCATTACAGTAGGGGTGTGCAGCACTCTCCCATATTAGTGAGAACCAGCTCCAGTATGGCTGCACCTCTGGTGTATTGACTATCTGGTCCAGAGTTTGTGTTTATAAAATCCAGGAATCTCTGCATGTATGTTTGATGTCATATAGGATTCACAGTTAATAGTTGGGTAATTAAAGTCACCCATGAATATGGTATTGGATTGGATGGTTAGTGTTTATAATAAGTTTAAAATACATGTTATGGGTTTCCTGGATCATAGACAGGGACCTATAGCTTGCAAGGAAGTGGTACTGGATTTTACCTATGGTAATTTGAACATGGAGCAGCTGAAGTGCATTGTCCTGTTTGACCAGCCATGAAGTATATTTATTTCTGATGTAAATAGAGACACTTCCACCTTTAGTCCCTGCCTGTGAAGTAGCTTGTCTAAATGTGTGGAAGGCATTATGCTGTTTGTGGCCTTAAACCATGTCTCTGAGACCACACAGACATTGGCATTCTGTAGGGTAAAGAGAACTTCCAGGGACTGGAGTTTTTTATTTAGGCTCTTAGCATTGAGTAGTAATACCATTAGATTTTCTTTGTTTTGATTTGTTATGTCTGAAGTACTTTCAGTTTGGCATTGCCTAAAAAAGGCACTATGTGGGAAGACAATGTTTTAGCTAATATTCGAAAGCCTAGAGGTGAGAGGTGCAGACGATCCCTGGCAAAGCAGCGTGGTCTGTTGACCATCTCCTTCCATGCTGACAAATATTTCACCTCCTTAGAATGACACCAGAAACTAAGTCAATTATTAAAGTCAATCATCTTTTGTTCGTATTGTGGCATCATCCTTGGAGAAGGTAAAATGCTGTTCAATGCTAGGCTTATAGCAGCCTAAGACACATATTCCAAAAGCTCAATGATGTCTTTTTTCATATAGTTTAGGGAGGTATATCTCAGGTCATTTACTCCCACATGGATTATGACTGAATCATATTGGTAATTGTGATCCAATGACCTGAGTGCATGCATAACGTGCAGATCTTAGCCTCTGATAAGCAACTGACCGTAACTTTCTCCTTACTCAGCCTGGTGAGAGGGACATCAGTCTGTCTCCAATGACTACAATGGTGGATTGTGTGATGACTTGCCTTATGGGCCTTATGGCCTTAGAGGTAGAGGCTCCATGAGATGTAGCTCTATGTGTTGATGTGAGTGTTCTTTTGAAAGAGTACATTTCGGGCTGCTGAGGGTATTTCTTATGTGTACTTTGTCTAGGAGGTCTTTGTGGTTTAGGAAGGTTACATGCTTCAGTATATGTGTGTCTTTATGTCTGCTTTGAGTTGTGCATGATGGGTGCAGTATGTGTATTACTGACAGCCTTATTGACATCAGGAGTACTTCTATGTGATCTAGGTGAGAGCTTTGCCTCCAGTGGCATTGGGTAAATACATCTCACATAAACCATATCAATTTGTTTTAGAATTAACTGGTTGTCAGTAAACATGAGGCAATTTCTACATTGCTTCAGGATGCCCATATCCACCGAGTCAATAACGGAGACAGTAGGAAAGTTCATATCCATGGAAACAGACCCTTTTTATTGATTAGACTGTTGAAGTGAGAATATCAGTCACTGTTAGGAGTATCTGGTTTGCAACTATGTGGTCAGTGTTCATCACTGCAAATTAGTTGTCCTGTGTGCAACTAGATATTGGTGAAATTTCAGTTGTGCATTTACAGGAAAAGTGTCACTCAAGGTGTCTGAGTCTGTTCAGAGCACTGCCAAACACTTGAGGGAAAACTAATGCATAGAACCTGAAAATTTAAGGATCAAGTATTTAAGCAGATATTCTGAAGTTAGAAAGAAATCAAGCAGTACTTACTGAAAACAAAGAATTAGCTTGTCAAGAATGATAAAAAGAGGGGAGTCACATGATTGGCTACTACCTGGCTACCACTAAAGCTGGTCTGACCACAGCATCACTCTGTTGGGATACAACGCTCCTTTGCTTCTTCTCTCACCAGAAGCAAAAATTCAGCACCAATCCCAAGAAGAGAAGCAGGCCACAGCCTGTTTGGTGATCCACAGTCTTGTCCCAGATGATGATAGGCTTGTAGATTTGTTTCTGGTAGATGACTTGAATAGCAACCAGATCAATCGGGTATGTTAAGCACAGATATTCACTCTCCAAGCAGAAAGAGTCAGAAATCAATGCACTCTGCTTGTACTCTCACCAGGATCAGAATATAAGTACAGATTCCAAGCTGTGACCTATAAAGCAGTTATTAGGCTTTCTGGTGATCAGTAGTCTCCATGAAATAATGTCACTGTACTCCTTCTCTCACCCAGAGAAAACAGAAACACTAATCCCAAGATGACTACTGAGAGACAGAATGTGGGCTCTGCAATAACTGGTGGTCTTGCAATAGGTGCTTAAAGGTAAGATTAAAAAAAATGGTTTATCCTAAACACTGCAGTTTGCACTAAACTGTTAGATATAAAAGTGGGTAACTTGTCCAAAAAGTTAAGTTTTAGTGGAGAGCCACTATTTTTACAAGAGCAGGCTAGATTGAAAGGGGGTGGGCACTTTTGTATTCTGATACTATGGAAATGGTAAGATGGCCAATAAATTTAAATAGTTGAAGGGGAGTGATTTCACAAAATGAGAATTTTGTGCTTACTCACACCAGCCAGTAAAAGCAGAGAGGAAACGGGATATATGGTCAAATTAACATAAGGGGCAGGCAACTATAAAGACAGTGGTGTTTATGAACACAACAGTAAGAGGGTGGGAGGATAAGAAATGTTTCTGTCTGATTCAAAAGAGACAGAGCTGTGGTCTCTTTTCAAGTTTTAATATGGGGTTAGAAGCAGAATACAAGTAAAACACAGTGTAAAGAAAACAAATCACAGTATACAAAATAGAAAAAGGCAATAAAGTAATACAAACTACAAGAAATAAAAAGCAAACTAACCTTTCCCTCACAGCAAACTGTCACACAGTCTGGGTGAGCCTTTCCAGTGAAGCTCTGAAATGTTTTATTTTACCCATTAAATAGAAGGTTTAGTTCCTAGCTCCACCCCCTCAGTTCACAGATGATTAACCTTAACTGACCTGTTCTAACTTATGTGTGACTCCTTAATTGACCTCTTCTAATTTCTGTCTGACTCACAAGAGACAGAGCTGTGCTCTCTTTTCAAGTTTTAATATACAGTTAAAAGCATAATACACGTAAAACAGTGAAAAGAAAACAAATCACAGTATAAAAACTAGAAAAAGGCAAAGTAATACAAAATACAAGAAATAAAAAGCAAACTAACCTTTCTCTCACAGCAAACTGTTGCAGAGTCTGGGTGAGCCTTTCCAGTAAAGCCTGTTCCAGTACTAATTTTAATTTAAAATTTTGAAAATCAACCAACAGCTGTTTTGCAAAAGTTCCTTCCGTCTTTCAGCTTCTGACAGTAACACATAGCAACTGTCAACATTCTGACATCATCTGCAGATCAGCTGAATCTGAACAGTTTGCCTTTAGAATCTTTCTTCACAAACATGCACAGTTGGAAATGTAAAAGGACACTCCCCCAGATTCAGTAAACGTTTGTGCAGGAATAGCTTATTCTTGCATGGAAGGGACCGTTCCCGTGCAGCACAGTAGCGCACCATGCATATTCATGAAGGCATAGTGCCATGCTTTAAAATGGACAGGGTTCTCTATATGAGTGCAGTGGGTGTGTCTGAGAGCAGTGCTCTCACAATACACATGCCCCCTGCACACCAGTGTTGCCGTACTGCAATTTAAATACAGCAAGAACACCCCCAACCCATCAGGGTAAGAAATTTGGACAAAGCCATAAGGGAAAATCGTCCCTACAAAGCCAGAAAGTTGATAGAATAACAGGTTTAGCATTAGCATAAATCTTTGGCAGGGTATAAAGCATAAAACGCACACGTCTCAACCCGTCAGAGTAAGGAATCTGGACAAAGCCATAAGGGACAATTGTCCCTACAAACCCAGAAAGTTGATAGAATAACAGGTTTAGCATTAGCATGGATATTCTGAAGGGTAAGAAGTAAAAAATACAACAAATAATTTTTTTTTACATATGCAATAAAGTTTAAGCATAGCTGCATGGGTGTGCCCATTGCTTAGCTATGCTTAGCCTAGCTGAAATGGCACGATAAGTTAAATAGCAATAGACATCCAGCATAAGTACAACAGTGTAGCAGTTAGAGCATACACCTTGCATTTAGTCATTTATGATTTGAGCCTCACCAAAGCCATTTCCATTTTGTATGTATAAATATTACAATTTTAAGGTATTTGTGTATTTATATAGGAAGTAACTTAGATTTCTCAGCCAGAGTAGTGTATTAGGCCCACATGTGAGGTGTCAGTGTAATAAAGTAGTGAAACCCCCAATTTAAACACAAGTGCCCCATACAGTATAGTCACACAAGAATAAATGTAATTACAGCATATTGTGGGATGTCAGGGAAGGTAAATAAATATATATTATGTAATGAATGATGAATCAATCCCATACAGGTGGTAGTCCAATAAAACAAAACATAAGCAATACTAAGCATTGCAGAGGTATGCTGACCAGGTGAAAGCATTGTGTACATACGAATACTAACCAATGAGTAGCCCAGCTAAGTGTATTTGCTCATTGGTAAGCAATGCTGAACCTGCCCTTTTAAGCACTGCCAACCATAGGTAAGCAGCTTTGCCCATAGCTTAGCTTAGCTCAGCATTTTCAAAACCATCCATTCACAGTAAAGGTTGGGAAACTGACCGTATTTAAACTCTGCACGTGGGAATACAGCTCATAACTGGTTGTAGCTCTCCACTGTAGGCAGTATGGCAGGTGTTAGAGAGTGCATGCACTTTTGGGTGCAACGCTGAGGCATACAGGAGTCTAAGGTCATGGTAGGGCTCCTGGTAAAAAAACATGACATGCAACTGCTGCAGGACCAGTACCAGGGCTCCCAATATGAATCAAAAGCCTGGGAAAGTCTCACCCATGATCTCACCAGTGCCTCTGGCATCCCTTGGACTGGTGAGCAGGTCCGGCACAACTATGCTGACTAGAAACGGAGGTAGAGGGAGCTCTTGGAACAGTGAGTCCAAGAAGCAAGACAGAGGGGTGTTGTCCCAGCAGTGTGTAAGTATTCATAGCAATAACTGTTTACCAAAGTGCACCCTGTGTATGTGATTGATAGGTATGCCTAAATATATCTCTATTTCCCTTACAGCTGCAGCTGAGTGGGCTGCAAGTCAGGAAGCCCATGCCACTAGGTTACAAAGGCTGCGTCACGAGGCTGGTGAGTAACAATCCTGCTTGTACTAGTCATACCAAATACATATAAAGAGGTAGAATGTCACCTGGCAGTATAAAAAGGTGCAGGGTTTGTACTGAATAAACCAGACAATATGACAGTAATACTCCTATATAGATCATATTTAAATAAAACTGTAACTGCCTGGCAACAAAGTTCTAAATCCTGGACTGATTGTGTTTACTCTGGTATTGTATGGCTTGACATGTTGCATTCACCAAGATCTGATATCTGAATAGTAATGTGTTAGACACTGTTTCCCATACTGTGCTATATACAAATATGTCTAGGAATGTCTGTATAAGAATGTTGTAATTACAAGGTCAGATTGTACAACCAAGAGAGACTTAGACAGAAAACACTGAAGAAAAACAAGACAGCCGTTTATTAATAGCTCACTCTGATGAAACACAAATTATTTTAATTTTAACAGACACAGCCATGGTTCGAATCCCGTGAGTGGTAGTAAGCTGTATGCATAATTTTAACTAGGATTTTGGAAATATGTGTAGAAACAGTCTGGTAGTGTTAACAAACATTCCCCCCACTGGTCTTCCAGGTAAGAGAAGTAGAAAGTAGCTATAAGATACTTGTGAACCTCTGCTATCTCTGAAAAAAACAAACAAAAAAAAAATCTTGCTTTTTTCTCACTTTTCTGAGATTTAAAAAAGATCAGTTACAGGCTTGCTGTTCTTGAACTGTTTGTAAGTTTCTTGGAGGCCATTTTTTGCTTGGGTTAAAGGGAAGTCTCTCTGTTGATCAGTGGCAGTGAAAAACATTGAGCAGCCTGCCTGCCCCTGTGGGAGTGGTTACTGACTTGAAACTGTAGTTTTATTGGCCATTTTGGGTCAATTCCAAACTCCTTCATCTTCCTCTCTTAAAACCTGGTTGCCTCATGGTTTTGGCATCTTTTCAGGCTTGTTGGCTGTTGGTGAAGCACCCACCAAGAGGAGAAAACGCTGAGAGAAGAAAGGAGCCACTTTTGAGATTTTAAGTATTTTTCTTCTGTTTATTTGCTAAGTTTTTCTGCATAGCCGCCTATTTTGAGCATTTTCTGGCTTGTTAAACTTGATTTATGCATTAGTAACTATATTTAGAGCACAACCTAGAGCTGTTTACTGAATTTCCTGTTTGCACTTATTTTTAAAATCGTTTTTTTCTCAAAACTTGCATTTTATCTGTCTTTGGCCTAGCACTCTTGTGTGGGGTCATTTACTGCACTGTTATAACTTGTTGATACTTGTGAACCTCTGCTATCTCTGAAAAAAAACAAAAAAAACCCCAAAATAAATCTTGCTTTTTTCCCACTTTTCTGAGATTTAAAAAAGTTCAGTTACAGGCTTGCTGTTCTTGAACTGTTTGTAAGTTTCTTGGAGGCCATTTTTTGCTTGGGCTAAAGGGAAGTCTCTCTGTTGATCAGTGGCAGTGAAAAACATTGAGCAGCCTGCCTGCCCCTGTGGGAGTGGTTACTGACTTGAAACTGTAGTTTTATTGGCCATTTTTTGTCAATTCCAAACTCTTTCATCTTCCTCTCTTAAAACCCTCTTTTGCGCAGTTTTGTGCGGTTTTGTGCATAGCGCAACAGCGGGCAGCACCGCCTAATTGGGTTCAAACTATTCCTGGCTCCACAAAGTCTGCTCTTTACTTTTTTCCTTAGAACTGCTCTACCTCTCAATTTAAACACCATATTCTCATTCTAAGGCCCTTCACTGGTCCAATTAAGTAATCCTACAAGTTAGCACTATTAAACCATAAGCACTACTTACTCTTATACTCTCTACGATTACCATGTCCTCTATTGGTCCGTCTTAAATTCAGTTTCCCTATATTACTCTAGCATGTCCAAAGGTCAGTCAATGGTTTCCTCTCCAGTCCAGCTGGTGAATCTGGGAATTTTGAGGCAATGTTACAACTGTCTCATGTACACGGACAACCCTCTCCTCCTCCAAACAGGTTCAAATATATGTGAGAGATGCAACTATTTAGCCAAACTGGAGGCTGAGCTCTCTCATCTCAAAACTAGTGTAACCAGTCAGGAGGAGAAGGTAACCTCACACAACACAATTCCATTATCACATAGTCCCACCACATCAGCGAACCAAACACATAAATACACAAAAACATACTCGGAGGCTCTAAATAAAAATCTACCTAAGCAGCAGTGACCTCCAAAGCAGACATCCAAGCAAACGCTACCTCAAAACAAAACACGCACAACACATAGCCCACAAAGTCAGTGTGCCAAGCAGCCACAGCCCTTAAGGCTGAATAACACACCTGATACTCTTGTAATAGGTGACTCTATTGTCAGACACACTGACCAGGCTGAATAAAGAGAAGGTCACGGCGAGCTGCCTGTCAGGTGCTAGGATCCGCCACATAACCCAAGCACTCAGGTCACTCCAAAGTAAATACAAATATGACTCAGTCATTGTCCATGCTGGTGTGAATGACCTGAGATGTACCTCCCTGGACTACATGAAAAGAGACATAGAGGAGCTCTCTGATCATGTAGCCCAGGCTGGTATGCCCTGACCTTGAGTAGCATCTTACTCTCACCTAGAATGATGCCACAGTACAAAGACAAAATGATCGATTTTAACAAATGGCTAAAATTCTGGTGTCATTCAAAGGGGATCCAGTGTCTGTCAGCCTGGGATGACATGCTCGACAAACCACGTTGCTTCGCTAGGGACGGCTTGCGCCTGTCACCACTGGGCTTTCGGATATTGGCAAAGGCTCTTGCCACCCCCATAGTGCCTTTTTTAGGCAAGGCTCAAGAGTCAAACCCACCCTCATAGACAGCACAAGGAACAAGAAACTAAAGGTAATGCTGCTTAACGCCAGAAGTCTTAACCTCAAGATGCACGCACTCAAAGCTCTCCTCAGTATGGAGAACATCGATATCTGTGCAGTGATAGAAACCTGGTTCAAGGCTCCAGAGAGCACCCCAGCACTACCAGGCTATACCTCATATCATGCTTTTCGGCCCAGAAACCCAGACCGAACCACAAAAGGAGGGGGAGTTTCCATATTTATCAAGGATATCCACACCTCCAGGTTAGTGGCATTGCACGAAGTATCGGAGACCATCCATGTGCAACTAACAGTGGGCAAGACTGCTTTTCAGTTTATAGCATCCTACAGACCACCCTCTCAAAGTCAGGAATCCCACTCGGCTTTCCTGAAAACATTGGAGAACATGAAGATCTCTCCGAACACCATTATATTGGGTGACTTCAACTACCCAAACATTGACTGGGAGCACTACTCAAGCCCCAGCACCTTAGCCCAAAGGTTCCTGGAAATTATAAACTCAAATGCTATGGAACAACTAGTCACCACTCCCACAAGAGGGGACAACATACTAGACCTGATCATTACCAACATGGGGACTCTATGCTCCACACCAGAAGTATATCCCTCATTGGTAAGATCAGACCATAAATTAATTTCACTGGATGTCCACATCCCGACCCCACCCCCAGCCCAGAAAACCACAGTGAAAAACTTCTCAAAAGCGAACTTGTCACTTCTCAAAACTGAAGTGGAATACTTCAAGGCCCCAGGGCCAGTGGAAACTATGGCCCATACTGCAGAATCCTATATAAACGCATTCTACGGACATCCCCAGGAATGCATGGATCATGCTATCCCAAACAAAACCAAGACCCAATCATCCAAAGGCAGGCGTCCAGTCTGGGGGACCCCTGCCATAAATAAACTGTACAACAGAAGGAGGAAGCTACTACATGACAGAGCAAAATCCCTAATAGGGAAGGCATCTCTGATCAGTACTAGCAAAAAATTACGACCCCTCATAAAATCCTCCAAGTCCAGCTTCGAGAGAAAAATTGCACAGGACACCAAAAACAATCATAAGGCTTTTTTCAGTTATGTTAGGAACCTGGGATGCAACTCCCAGACTTGTTCTGAGTTGATTCTAAATGACAAAAAATACACTGAACCTACAGACATCGCCAATATCCTGGCAGACAGGTTCAGTGCAAACTTCTCCACTCCCCCCCCCCCAAAAGAGCAAGTATCTATTCCGGCACAGGGATGCCTCCCAAACATCTCTGATGCTCAGGTGAAGGCTGCCCTCTCAAAGCAAAAAACACTCCTTCCATGGGACCAGATGGCATCCCAGGTTGCGTCCTACATGAACTCCAAGAGGAACTAATTTCACAAATAAAGCAGCTATACAATCTCAGCCTCACTACAGGATATGTGCCCACAGAATGGCGTACAGCAACAGTGGTCCCACTCCACAAAGGTGGAGCCTCTACGGACCCTGGAAACTATCACCCCATAAGCCTGACTAGCTTAGTCTGCAAGGCTATGGAGAGGATCATCATGGAGCTCATAAACAAAGACATTGGGGACCTACAGACACTAGATCCTACCCAGTTCGGCTTTGTCAAGGGCAGATCCTGTCTTTTGAACCTGTTTGACTTCTTCGAAACAGTCACCAAAGCCATAGATGAAGGAAAGGTAGTCCACACAGCCTATCTGGACCTTGCAAAGGCATTTGACATAATACCCCACTCGGGCATCATAGATAAGCTATCCAGTTTAAATATAAACCCCTATGTCACAAGATGGGGCGCAAACTGGCTCAAAGACAGAACCCACAGAGTGAGAGTTGCTGGAGCCATGTCAGACTCGAAACCGGCCACAAGTGGCATCCCACAGGGTTCTGTCCTGGGACCACTCTTGTTCGGTATATACTTTTCTGAGGTACAGGCAAACATGGGAGGGCTATGGCTCACCAAGTTCGCAGACGACTGCAAACTGGGCACCATAATCGACTCTCCAGCTGACACAAACATCCTTCAAAAAGGTCTCAGAGACAGATAACTGGTGCCAGTGCCATGGCTTAAAGCTAAATGCCAAAAAATGTATAGCCATACCCTTTGGCAAAAACAATGTGCCCACAAATTACCACATAGGCGGAAACCCATTAAGTACAGAGAAAGTTATTAGGGACCTGGGGACCCAAGTTGATAGCAATCTCTCCTTTGAAAACCACATTGCCAAAGTGGTTAGAAAGACCTTCTACATAGCCCACCTCATCACGAAGGGTTTCACATCTAGATCAAGAGAGGTAATCATGCCCCTTTATTCATCCCACATCAGGCCCATCATAGAATACAATGCCCCTTTTGGGATGTACCTTACCCGACACCTGCAGCAATCAGAAAGACCGCAAAAGTATCTCACCAAGAGGATCAAGGGTCTCAAACAGATGCCATATGCTGCTCGGTTAAAAAAACTCCAGCTCTACTCAGTTGCATACCGCCTACTTCGAGGCGATCTATGCCTGACATACAAAGCTATGTCAAATCCAGAATTAATGGACATGCTCCACCTCAGTAAATCTAAATCCCGTAGAGCCACACGCTCGAGGGACTTGAACCTCAGCACAAAAATAAATAGAACTTTCTGGAGGGACAGGTTCATAACCCAGAGGCTCCCTTCACTCTGGAATAGAATTCTAGTTCATGTGAGGCAGAGCACCTCACTGAATCTCTTCAAGAAGAATCTCAATAGGTGGATGGGGGATCGTAGGTTTGTCCCAGGGATTACTCCTGTGTCACTATTAGACAGAGGCACAGTAAACTAAACCTTAAAAAGGGCACAGTATACTCAAATCAAGGGGTGGCATAAGCCATACAGAATTGGGCTAGGCTTATAATTGCCCCAGGGAAGATAGCCTAGTATGAACCTATGAACCTATGAACCTATGGTTGAATTATGTACTGTGTACAAACATACCACTCCCCAAACCAAGGCCACAGGGTATTGTAATAATACCTGTAGAGTAATGATTAGAGCAATGATCATTAAAGTTGTGAGTACTGCAAAGATATACAAGTTATTAATTGACAACTCTCTCTGCCCCCACCATATCTGCAACAATAATCTAAACACACAAATCAATGGGCAAGTTTTACACCAAACCTACTGTTGGGACATATGTTCTATTGTTCTATTGTTCAAAAAATATTGAAATGTGTTTCTATAAATGTTCCATGTTGAAATACTATCATTGGTGGCCTGTTGCTATCACTGTAGCCTGCATGCCACTGTAATGGCCACTGTGATACCATATATGCATGTGTTCTGTTTGCTATGCAACTGTTCCAAATCTGTTGTTTTGGGTTAATGGGAATATCTATGCATGCTGTTAGAACTAATCCTGGATTGTGTTGACAATTACTAACCCACATACGTTCTAAAACTGCAACACCATAGCACATTTGGGAAGGCTGGTCCCAGCCAAACCACCTCTCCCACCTCATCTGGCCATGGCACCAGGCCCCAGCATGTGTGGGACCCAAGCCGGGAACTCCCCTCATCCGCTGGTCCTGCACCACCTTTGGGTGGAACCACCTCAGGGGATGGAGCTCATCCCTCCCCCGGGAGCGGCCGCAGACAGGATAAAGTCACCCAAAGCCAGGTTCAGGGATTTGTGTACAGTGAGCTCCAAAAGGAGTTTGGAGATCTGCTACCCCAGCTTGAGGGCCACATGGCACAATTAGAGGGTCAGCCTGCCTCTCGTGCTCAGTCCCCAGCACAGCTACCTTTGGGGCCGTGAAGTTGCAGTGGTGACTGCCCATGGGTAGGGACCGCAGTCCCACTGTTTCCATTTGGGGGCTCATGGGCTTCTGATTTCCAAACACCTCTCCCCGTCCAAGGTGTTTACCCCCCACGTGTCATATACCGCCCCTCTATGATGTCTTGTCTGTCTTCCTACCCAACCTACCTCCCCAAATATACGTATTATCCTTCCCCAACATCCCACTCTCACCTTATAAAAAAGAGCAATCTGTTCCCCCCCAAAAATTTAGAAATGGACAGCTATGGACCTTCCCTACACCAATCCTGCACATCCCTAGCTACTTTCAATATTGTCTTTACCTCAGCATACTACCTTTTTCACCACTTTCCTTTCACCCCTTTTTTCTTTTCTTTTAAAGAAATTAGCATGGGGGTAAGTGGGAGTAAGCTCTTTTAAGGAGTAGTAAGCGGGATTAAGCTTGTGTGCGTGGTGTTAAGCAATGCCTACACAGATTAAAAACTTCTAAGGCTAACTGTCTGTAAACATATTTAACCAGAAATTAGCATTGCTTACCGCCACACAAACATGTGCAAACCATCTTACAACTGCTTAAAAGTGCCTTAATTACTCTATATCCACCAGCGCTTGTTCTGCCCAGCAACAAAATAATCAGCCCTTGCAAGTCTTCAACCCAGGACCCTGCACAGCATGGCCACAGCACTTTACCATTAAGCCATCTGAGCTGTAGATATGTCTGTTTTTTTAAAACATATCATGCAGCACATTCATTCAACAGTAGGGAAAATGTATCTATATATGTATATGTATATGTATGTATGTGTATATATATATATATATATATATATATATATATATATATATATATATATATATATATATATATATATATATATATACATATATAATGTAAATGTATATATGTAAATATATATATATATATATATATATATATATATGTATGTATACATACATACATATACATAACTGTGTGTCTGTGTGTGTATGTGTATATATATATATATATATATATATATATATATATATATAGATGGTTTACCTTTGAATGTGTGAAAGCGCATTTGTCAAACATGCACATCCATGAACCATTTACGCAAAAACTGAAGCGCAGACTTCCTGAAATGTTAAATATCGACTTTCGACATTTGCGATTGCCCAACCGCTGAAACACATGCTACCATGGGTTAAAAAGAGAGCGAGATTTTGGAATTCGGCGCTTCACTTTTCACGGTTTTGTAATTTCGCAGTTTGCAGTTCGCAGCAACAATTTTGAAGATGTTGCCATCGAACATTCAAAGGTAAACCTATATACATATATATATATATATATATATATATATATATATATATATATATGTATATATGTATAAATATATAATATATATATATATATATATATACATATATATATAGATGTACATTTTTATATAATATAGGTATGTAATGCATTCGGACATCTGATCATCTGATCCACACTCTGAACCTCTTACTGCAACAAATCTGACCAAAGGCTGTGCAAATGAGGGTGAAGGGGCCCAAACTAGGGCCCTCTTGTAATTCTTGCCCTTATCCCTTCCTCCACAGCAGACCTGTTCTGCCTTGCAACAAAATAATAAGGCCTGCCAAGTCTTGGACCCAGGGCCTTGTAAACTATGATCAAAGCAATATACCATTACACCATCTGAGCCCTACAAAATAGTGATGTCATCACACATATATCAGTTAGTACAATCATCCAACAACAGGGAAAGGAGTCTGTAGAATCAGTCAGCTAGTATATATATATATATATATATATATATATATATATATATATATATATATATATATATATATATATATATGTATATATATTGCATATATGTAGGGAGATGCATATATATGGAAAAATATATACATGATACATATATATGTATAGAGAGAGATATACATCCACATTCATATCCGCATATATGCATACATACATATATATATATATATATATATATATATATATAAAGGTTAATATATATATATATATATATATATATATATATATATAAAAATAAATAAATATACAGAAATATATGACAGCTACAAAGTCATGCAATCAGAGGGTCATGCTGCTGCGCACTGGAATTCTTAATCTGGAAACTCACTCACTGGATGTAATCCTTATAATGGGGAACAATGACATCTGTGCTGTAACAAATACCTGGATAGAGGCAGCAGGATGCACCCCTGCAGTGCCAGCCTATAATTAATTCCACAACTTTTGGCAACAGAACATGGACTGAAGCTCCAAAGGTGGTGGTATATTCATATTCATAAAGGATGCACACACCTCCAGAGTGGTAGGCCAACATTATGCATTACAGATCCTGCAGGCATAGCTGACATTGGGTAAGACAGTGGTTCAGGTTATAATCTGCGATAGGTCCCCATACATATCCCAAGACTCACACTCCATGTCCATAAACGCCCTGGAGAATATTATTGCCCAACCTAACACTGTCATACTGGTTGACTTCAACTA
>NC_056741.1:1851115834-1851118334 GCF_019279795.1 Protopterus annectens
GTTGTTGTAGATGTCTTGTGAGGTACATACCAAAAGGGGCATTGCACTCTATAATGGGTCTAATGAGTGATGAGTAGAGGGGAACAATGACCTCTTTTTTTCTGGATGAGAATCCTTTTGTGATGAGATGAGCCACGTAGAAGGATTTCCTGACCACTGTGGCGATGTGATTATCAAAGGAGAGACTACTGTCCACCTGTGTCCCAAGGTCTCATCACATTTTCAGCATTAAGTAGAACACCAGCTATGCAGTAGTTCATGGGTACAGAGTTTTTACCAAAGGGAATGACAATACACTTTTTGGCATTGAGCATCAGGCCATGGCTTTGCCACCAGGTCTATGTCTCAGTGAGGCCCTTTTGTAGTTTTCCCACATCGTTAGGAGTTTTGATTATGGCTCCTAGTTTGCAGTCATCTGCAAACTTTGTTAGCCAAAGACCTTCTGTGTTAGCCTGCACTTCAGAGAAGTAGATACCAAACAGGAGAGGACCCAGGACTGAACCCTGTGGTACTCCACTTGTCACTGGTCTGAAGTTGGATTTGGAATCCACTACTTTCACAGTGTGGGTTCTGTCCATGAGCCAGTTGGCAACCCATCTTGTGACATAGGGATTTATACCTAGTTTAGTGAGCCTATCTATAATTTCAGAGTGGGGGATGGTGTTGAAAGCCTTGGCGCGATCTAGATAAGCTGTGTGAACCATTTTACCTCATCTATGGCTTTGGTGACTGCTTCAAAGAAGTCAATCAGGTTTAGGAGACATGATCTGCCTTTTACAAATCCAAACTGGGTATGGTCCAGAGTTTGGAGATTACCAATGTCTTTGTTTATGAGTTCCACGATGATACGTTCCATGGCCTTGCAGACCAGGCTCGTCAGGCTAATGGCGCGGTAGTTCCCGAGGTCCGCTGTGGCTCCCCCTTTGTGGAGTGGGATAACCGTCGCGGTGCGCCATTCAGTGGGTACAATGCCTGAGGTGAGGCTATGATTGAACATGGTACTTAGGTAGGGTGCCAGTTCATTCTGTAGTTCGTGTAGAATGCAGCCTGGGATATTGTCAGGTCCCATGGATGCTGTGTTCTTGGCTTTGGAGAGTGTGTTTTTTACCTGTGCAGCCATGATTATATGAAATTTGCATTCTTCCGGTATAGAGATGAGCCCACTAGGGGGTGAGAGGGGGGTAAAGTTAGCACTGAACCTATCTGCTAGGATGTTGGCAATATCAGATGGTTCTGTATATTTAGTGCCATTGTGCTGTAACTCAGAGCAGATCTGAGTGTTCCTATTGAGATTCTTGACATACCTATAGAATGCTTTGTGGCTGTCTTTAGAGTCAATGGCAATTTTGTTTTCATAACTAGCTTTGGAGGATTTTATGAGGGATCTCAGCTTCATACTGAGGTTGACCAGGGTGTTCCTCCAGTCATGGTATTTTACTCTTTTTTGCAACAGTTTCTTTCTTCTATTGTAGAGTTTGTTTATGGCAGAGGACCACCAGATTGGCTTCCTTTTTTTGGAAGATAACATCTTGGTTCTATTAGGGATAGCATGATCCATGCACTCATGTAAATGCTTATAAAGTGCATTTGTGTAGGATTCAGCAGTCATACCTCTATTGTCTATCTGCATGGGTGTCATGAAGTTTGCCACTTCTGTCTTAAGAAGTGTGAAGTTGGTTTTGGAGAAGTTTTTTACGATGGTTTTCCTAACTGGGGGTGGGATGTGGATGTCTAGGCTGATTAGCTTGTGGTCAGATCTGACCAACGAAGAATTGACCTCTGGTGTGGAACACTGGTTTCCCATGTTGGTAATGACCAGGTCTAGGATATTGCTGCCCCTGGTGGGGATGTGAATAAGTTGATCCAAGGTGTTGGATTTTATGAATTCTAGAAAACGTTGAGTAAAAGAGTTGGTACATGAGTAGTTTTCCCAGTTAATGGTGGGGTAGTTGAAATCTCCCATTATTAGGGTGTTGGGTTGTACCCTAATACTTTCCAGTGTATCAAGAAATGAAGAGTCGAAATCCTGGGGCATGGTGGGGGGTTTGTAGCAAGCTACAATTTGGATTGCGGTCTTGCCCAGAGTTAGTTGCACTTGGATAATCTCGGATGCATTATGCTGTGCAACTAGCCTGGAGGTGTGGATATCCTTAATGAATATGGACACACCTCTGCCTTTAGTGCTTCATTCTAGGTTAGGTGGCCGAAAGGTGTGGTATGAATTGTAGCCTGGTAATGCAGGGGTGCTCTCTGGAGCTTTGAACCAGGTCTCTGTCACTGCACATTTGTCAATCTTCTCCATTTTAAGGAGTGCCTCGAGTGAGTGCATTTTGAGGTTTAGACTTCTAGCATTGAGTAGCATTACCCTCAGATTTTGCTTGCTTGTATCTGTTACGGTGGTGAATTTGTCATTTGAACCTTGCCTAAAAAAGGCAATATAGGGGTGGCAAGAGCCTTAGCCAGTATCCAGAATCCTAAGGGCAACAGGTGCAGGCCATCT